>NW_011248662.1:0-388 GCF_000146605.3 Meleagris gallopavo
GCGGCCTTTCAGAGGCACGGGCTGAGAGATGTGAGGTTGGGCTTGCACCCTCCCTGCAAGTGGGGCTGGGATCCCGATCGTGGCCTTTGGCCGTGCCGCCCCGCTGCCTGGCTGCTGAGTGTCGTTCCTGCTGCTGGGGGGGAAACCGAGCTCTGTGGCTCCGTGGGTGTCGTCGCCCCGCCCTGTAATCAGGGTCTGGGTGCGGGAGCCTTTGTGCTCTGCTGGCAGCCTGTGTGGGGGCGACCGCCCCGTTAGTGGGGTATGGGTCAAGGTGCCCCAGAGTGGGAGAGAAGGAGCCTCCCTCTGCCCACGGACCGAGGCTGCCCCTGTAAGTCAGGGATTGGCTGTGCCTTGGAGTCCTAGGCCCTTTGCAGTGGAGGCAGCGTCG
>NW_011248663.1:0-362 GCF_000146605.3 Meleagris gallopavo
CTGCAGTATAATGCTCCCAGTATAAAGCTGCAATGTTTAGGATGTGTACAAGAACAGTGAAGGAGGGGATTATTAACTGCACTTCTACTGATCATAGACTTGCACAGACCTACCTGCAGAGGGACTGCATCAGCAGAAACACCGTATGAGACACAGGCTTCAAAGCATCCTCAAGCTCTAACAAAACTCATCCAGTGAGCTATAAATGCCCTTTCCCTTTCTCTTCCTCCTCCTTTTTGAGCCCATCTGGCTAATAGGTCAGAAGTGAGGACACCTGTGCATGATGCCATTGAAACTGGGAGATTATTGCTACTGTGAGTAGTCCATATGAAGCACCTGCTGCTGGCCCTGGTTCACATGGG
>NW_011248664.1:0-391 GCF_000146605.3 Meleagris gallopavo
ATCAATACCGTTTTTCAACCAGAAATATGACGTTTTCTCTGAGAAATAGTAGCTTTCTCCCAAAATATGATATTCTGCCCCAGAAATTCCAGTTTTATCACCGAAGACTCTACGTTTTTCACCAGAAATACCTATTTTATCCCCAAACATGACATTTTCTCCAGAAATACCAGATTTCTTCCCTTAAATATGACACCTTTTCCAAGAAATAGTAGATTTTTTCCCCAAAAATATGATATTTTCTCCAAGAAATTGCCAGTTTTATCGCAAATATACGACATTTTATACCGCAAATAGCCGCTTTTCTCCCCAAAAAATATAGCCATTTTCTGCCAGGAACTGCAGTTTCCTCCCACAAATACCATTTTTTTCACAAGAATATGACGTTTTC
>NW_011248665.1:0-397 GCF_000146605.3 Meleagris gallopavo
CAAGTTTTGTCCGCAGATCGTTGTCGCTTTGTTCTTTTTCTTCCTTCCTGGAGCCCAGCCCCCAGCTCCCCGTCCCGTCTCCCCTTCCCTTCCCATTCTGGTGGGCCCGGGGGGGGGGGAGGGAAGCCCACGGCCCCCGTCGCGGGCACAGACGTGCGCACAACTTCCGCTGGGTTCTGCTCACACTTTACTCCACGCTTACTAACTCACACCATACTCCAGGTGTGCTCTCACCTTCATGTGATACTCACAGTTGATACTCACAGTTTACTTGGTTTACGCAAGAATTACTCATGCTTTCCTCTGACTTTTCTCCAGGTTTTACTCCCACAACTGGCTATCACACTCTATTCCAGGTGTACTCACACCTTACTTCAACATTTATTCACACTTTACT
>NW_011248666.1:0-304 GCF_000146605.3 Meleagris gallopavo
TTCAAACTTGGTTTCAGACTTTCTCATTGTTTCTACATCTTTTTTCTTCCCGGTTTTTTTTTTTTCTTTCCCCTCAAGTAAGCGTTTTTACAGTACCAATAACTATACTATACTAATAGTTATAATACCTACTCCAGCAACAGCCCTTGGTATAAGGACAACTAAAGCTACCCGTGTGTTTAGAGTGGATGTCATGCATGTCCTGTGGAGTAAGCAGAAAAAGTTAGAATCACTGAGAAACAGCATCCCTTCAAAACAAGTTTGGAAGGGATCAGTGGCAGAAACAAGCGCTAAACAGAAGTTG
>NW_011248667.1:0-325 GCF_000146605.3 Meleagris gallopavo
GGAGAGGAAGACACATATATCATGCTGAACTGAAGGGGAAATTTAAGTAGGCACAATGTAATTACCTTATCTGGAATCCAGCCAGAAAGTCGGACTAGGATCCTTTATTCTCAATAAAAACTTCATGGATTTATGCTTGGCAAACTAATTGCCATGAATAATTTATTAATTTATATGATCTCTTTTATTTTTAATTTAATTTTTTGTGGTACCTGCAAACAAAAGTTTAATTTTTTTCTTCTTTTTCTTTCCTAACTTGAGTTGTAATCAAACACTGGTCTGAATCCATTTCAGTTGCAGCAGTTCTTGCAAAGTTCTTGTTTAC
>NW_011248669.1:0-322 GCF_000146605.3 Meleagris gallopavo
AGTCCATGAGATGTATCTGATACTGGATAATTCACTACTCAGCTGCATTTACCAGATGCTGAAAATGTCTTGGGGAAAATTGAGTTCCGTGCATATTCAACTCATTGTGAAACAACAACAAAAACAATACAACTATATTAACATATTTTACAACTGTGGATATTTCTTTTTTTAGTTATCCAAGTCTGTTTACTTTTTGGTAACAGCACCACTGAGTTGGAGAGCCCTTATCCATATGGTTCTCATCCTTAGTGAGTTCTGAGTTCTGCTTTCTCCATGGTCCCTTGTGCTGACCCGTGTGTCTCTGTTTCTCTCAGCACAT
>NW_011248670.1:0-305 GCF_000146605.3 Meleagris gallopavo
ACATTACAGAGAAAATAATGAGTTTTGGTCCAGAGATGATGTATTAAAAAACCCCAAGAAACTAATGAGCATCAGTTTCATTAAAGAAAAAAAATATATATATATACATTGCACAAGAAATCGTAGGTAAATGTCTAATTTTGCTATTGTTTTTTACAAAACAAAAAGCAAATTATTGGCCTCACACTGTTTGCTAAGAGGTTAATTTAAAAAATTTGCACTGACAAAAGTCTTTAAAGTGGGAACAGAAGAGCCATATGACTCTCAGAAGAGACCTGTATCAAGAAATATCTGCAGTAGTAAAA
>NW_011248671.1:0-316 GCF_000146605.3 Meleagris gallopavo
AGTTTTGCTCAGAACTGACATCACATTTCAGTATTAAGTCCCTTATAATCATCATTTGTGCTGAGGAAAAAAACACACCACTGAACACCCATAGCCCCTTCACCATTACATACACGCCTCACCCAGCAGTCCAACAACTTAAATGAGCATCACTTATGACCCCTCATCACTTACTTTCTGTTTTCTTTTCTTGGCCTCTGGTGCACTCTTATTGGCCATTTCTTTTTCCTTTTCCAGGTGCTTCCTTGACAGGTTCTGCGGTTAGGGAACAAGAAACGACACTGAAATAGATGAACAGATCAACAGCTTCTTCTGT
>NW_011248672.1:0-349 GCF_000146605.3 Meleagris gallopavo
GATTCGGTGATTGGTTCCCAGTTCCAGATTCTTTGATTCTGTGATGATTCTGGGCTTCAAATGTGTGGTGATTCTGATTCCTCACTAAGAGTACAGACCCCCAGACTTGTAGCTACGCAATACGATGCGTTTCCATATCCAGCCCTGTGCACAGTGTGTGGCATAGTTCTGAGTGCCTGACAAACCCAAGCAAAATCAATTTCTGTAGGTTATTAAAAACAATTCTTTTTTGCTTTAGTTTCTGCTCCCTGTTCCATTTATTTACGTTCTCCCTTTCTTCATATGTAACTTCCAACTTGGCATTTTGCAATATACCTTTCCCCTTTCATCCTTCGATGGCTCCTGATGG
>NW_011248673.1:0-347 GCF_000146605.3 Meleagris gallopavo
AAATCTGGTATTTCTGGGAGAAAATGTCCTGTTTCTGGTTGAAACATGGTACTTGTGGGAGGAAACTGCAGTTCCTGGCGGAAAATGGCATGTTTTTGGGAGAAAACTGGTATTGTGGTGGAAAATGTCGTATTTTTGTGATAAAACTGTCACTTGTTGGAGAAAATACCATATTTTGGGAGAAACTGCCATTTCTGAGAGTTAAATGCCATATTTCCGGGAGAAAACTGGTATTTCTGGTAGAAAACGCTGATTTTGTTGTGAGAGAACTGGTATTTCTGTTACAAAATGTCATATTTCATGGAGAAATCTGCTCTTTCTGGAAGAAAACGAGATATTGCTTGGGA
>NW_011248674.1:0-309 GCF_000146605.3 Meleagris gallopavo
GCCTTGTTCTTTGGTGATGGTAGTGTAGTTGAGTTTTTTTTTTTTTTTTTTCTTTCTCTCCTCCATTGTGGAGCTGCTCTCTCTCCCTTTCTTAGCAGGGAACCCTGAGCGTACTTAAGGGCTGGTAGGTATTTGGACCTGGAAGCTGCTTCCTTCACTTGAGAGTGTGGGGGACTATTGGTCCTTGGAATGGGGTAAGTGGTTTCTTTTTTTCTTTCAGGGCTGTGATCTTGTCTTTTTGGGGGATGGCAAGTGCACTGAAGGGCTGCTAGGTGTAAGAGCAGCATCTGAATCTGGAGACTGCTTCCT
>NW_011248675.1:0-415 GCF_000146605.3 Meleagris gallopavo
AGAAATACCAGATTTCTTCCCTTAAATATGACACCTTTTCCAAGAAATAGTAGATTTTTCCCCAAAAATATGATATTTTCTCCAAGAAATGCCAGTTTTATCGCAAATATACGACATTTTATACCGCAAATAGCTGCTTTCTCCCAAAAATATGCCTTTTTTCTGCCAGGAACTGCAGTTTCCTCCACAATACCATTTTTTCTACAAGAAATACCAGTTTTCTCCCAGAAATACCATTTTTTCAACCAGAAATTAGGATGTTTTTCTCCGAGAAATAGTAGCTTTCTCCCCAAAAATATGATATTCTGCCCCAGAAATTCCAGTCTTATCACCAAAGACTCTACGTTTTTCACCAGAAATACCTATTTTATCCCCCAAAACATGACATTTTCTCCCAGAAATACCAGTTTTCTTC
>NW_011248676.1:0-361 GCF_000146605.3 Meleagris gallopavo
GAATGATGTGGAGCTTTTGGAGCAGGTCCAGAGAAGGGCCACGAAGATGATCAGAGGGCTGGAGCACCTCTCTTAGAAAGAATGTTGAGGGAACTGGGATTTGGTTTTCTGTGGGGAGAAAGAGAAAAGCTCTGGAGATAGCTCATGACAGCCTTCCAAGACTCGAAGGGAGCGCATAAGCAGGAGGGGGCAACGGCTGTTTAGGAGGGTGGATAGCGATAGGACAAGGGGAAATGGTTTTCAAGTGAGACAGGGGAGGTTTTAGGTTGGTTATTAGGAGGCAGCTTTTCACGCACAGGGTGGTGGCGCACTGGAATGTGTGCTTGAGAGTCACTTCCAGGATGATCTGCTCCATGATCCG
>NW_011248677.1:0-307 GCF_000146605.3 Meleagris gallopavo
TGAATTAACTGTAACTGTCAGAATTAAAACAGGCACCACTGTAAAATTAAGCTGACTCACATCACAGACAGAAGCTGGAGAGCTCTCGTGGCACAAAACTCAGGGCTGTAGAATTTAAGGTTCCTCTAAGCTTTAAAACAAGATGAAAGACAAGGTTAAATGCAAAACATCAGCTCTTCCTGCAGAGCACATCGCACAGCTGTAGGCACCACCTGAGAGGGAACAGATCAGAAGGACAACCTTACTACGTGAACACAGGGACAAGCTGCTCTCCTCTTCTGGGCCTTTGTGCGCAGTGAGGATTTCC
>NW_011248678.1:0-347 GCF_000146605.3 Meleagris gallopavo
GCATGCAGCAGAGCGATCCCAGGTTGGGATTTGGGGTCTGAAGAGAGGTTGCAGCCCCCATGCATGGTGATGACTGCGGTGCATTGCAGCAGAAACAGCCCAGGCTGGGACGTGGGGGCTGGAAAAGGGCTGCGGCCGCTGTGCGTGGTGATGGCCACGATGCACGGCGAGGCCCTCGGGGGTGGGTTTGGGATCTGAAAGAAGGATGCAGCCCCCGTGCATGGCCACGGCTGTGGTGCATGCAGCAGGGCGATCCCAGGATGGGATGTGGGGGCTGACGGAGGGATGCAGCCCCCATGCGTGGCAATGCAGCTCCCAGGCTGCAATCCGTGCAGGGCGCAGCAGTG
>NW_011248679.1:0-308 GCF_000146605.3 Meleagris gallopavo
CTCCCAAATATATTCTGCCCAAGAAATTCCAGTTTTATCACCAAAGACTCTACGTTTTTCACCAGAAATACCTATTTTATCCCCAAACATGACATTTTCTCCCAGAAATACCAGATTTCTTCCCAAAACATGACACCTTTTCCAAGAAATAGTACATTTTTCCCCAAAAAGATGATATTTTCCCCAAGAAATGCCAGTTTAATCGCAAATATACGACATTTTATACCGCAAAATAGCCGCTTTCTCCCCAAAAAATATGCCTTTTTCTGCCAGGAACTGCAGTTTCCTCCCACAAATACCATTTTTCA
>NW_011248680.1:0-363 GCF_000146605.3 Meleagris gallopavo
TGGATGCAGCCCAGGATACGGTTGGCTTTCTGGGCTGGAAGGGCCCATTGCTGGCTTGTGTCCAGCTCCCAGCCACCAGTACTCCCAGGCCTTATGGAGCAGGACTACGCTCAGTCCTTTCATCCCCTAGCATGTTTTGGTGGTGGGTGTTCCCTCATCCCAGCTACTGACCCTGCACTTGGATTTGTGCCCCACTGCTCAGCCTGTTGAGGTCTCTGTGGATGGCATCCCGTCCTCTGCTGTGTCACTGCACCCCACAGCTTGGTGTCCTTAGGGTGCACTCAACCCCCACTGTTGATGTCCCCTGATGAAGGGGAACCCAGATGCTTGTACCAACTGCTGGGCGTAGAAGCCCTTGGGGAG
>NW_011248681.1:0-344 GCF_000146605.3 Meleagris gallopavo
CCAAAAATATGCCATTTTCTGCCAGGAACTGCAGTTTCCTCCCACAAATACCATTTTTCTACAAGAAATATGACATTTTCTCCCAGAAATATGAGTTTTCTCCCAAAAATATGATATTTTGCACCAGAAATTCCAGTTTTATCACCGAAGACTCTACGTTTTCTACCAGAAATACCAATTTTTCTCCTCAAAAATTACATTTTCTCCAGAAATACCAGATTTCTTCCCTTAAATATGACACCTTTTCCAAGAAATAGTAGATTTTTCCCCAAAAATATGATATTTTCTCCAAGAAATGCCAGTTTAATCGCAAATATACGACATTTTATACCGCAAATACCCGC
>NW_011248682.1:0-351 GCF_000146605.3 Meleagris gallopavo
AGTTGTTTTCAAGGTGAGCTGTAGGTTTCTCCGTGGCCCGGGCAGTCTCGTGACCTTTGCAGTGCCCGCACACGGCCCCCAGGAGCTGCCGGCTGCTCAGGCTGTGCAGGTGCTGTGCTGCTGTCAGCTCTCCCTGCCTCGGGCTCCTCCAGTCCCGAGCGCCTCAGCCCTGACGAGGACGTCCCACAACCTCCCCGTTTCTCCCCTGCAGGCCCCCTGGCTGCTGGACATGGTGGTGTCCCAGGTGGCACCGGTGGCCTCCCTGGTGCCCTCTGGCCAGCTCGTTGTCTTTCCCATGTGAGTATGTTGGTGGCTGCAGCTGCTGCTTGTTGCAGCTGCTCAGCTCTCATT
>NW_011248683.1:0-349 GCF_000146605.3 Meleagris gallopavo
TTGAGAACTGGCTGACTGGCAGAGCGCAGAGGGTCGTCGTTGGTCGGTGCAGAGTCTGGCTTGGAGACCTGTAACCAGTGGTGTCCCCCAGGGTCTGTGCTGGGTCCGGTCTTGTTCAACATCTTCATCAATGACCTTGATGAGGGATAGTGGCACCTCAGCAAGTTTGCTGATGATACGAAGTTGGGAGGATTGGCTGACACGCCTGAAGGCTGTGCTGCCATTCAGCGAGACCTGGACAGGCTGGAGAGCTGGGGCAGTAAGAAACCGGATGAGGTTCAACACAAGCAAGTGTAGGGTCTTACACCTAGGGAGGAATAATTGCATGCACCAATACAGGCTGGGGGAT
>NW_011248684.1:0-360 GCF_000146605.3 Meleagris gallopavo
GGATTCCTGCGGGAGAGCCTTTTCACTGAAGACGGAAGTAAAGAAGGCATTCAGTATCTCTGCCTTCTCAGCATCCCCCTTTACGAGAACCCCCCCCTCACTTAGTAAGGGGCCCACATTCTCTCTAGTTTTCCTTTGCTGTTAACATACTTGAAGAAGCCTTTTTTATATCCTTTATCACTTTAGTTAGATTCAATTCCAGACGGGCTTAGCCTTCCTTGTTGCATCCCTGCAGGCCCTGACTACATTCCTATATTCTTCCCAAGTGGTCAGACCCCTTTTTTCCACATTTCATGGACCTTCTTCTTTCCTTTGAGTCTTGCTCATGAGCTCCTTGCTCATCCACACAGGTCTCCTGCC
>NW_011248685.1:0-301 GCF_000146605.3 Meleagris gallopavo
AGCATCCCCCGTTACCAGGACCCCCCTCACTTAGTAAGGGGCCCACGTTCTCTCTAGTTTTCCTTTTGCTGTACACATACTTGAAGAAGCCTTTTTTATTATCCTTTATCACTTTAGCCAGATTCAATTCCAGACGGGATTTAGCCTTCCTCGTTGCATCCCTGCAGGCCCTGACTACATTCCTATATTCTTCCCAAGTGGTCAGACACTTGTTCCACATTTCATGGACCTTCTTCTTTCCTTTCGAGCTTGTCGCATGAGCTCCTTGCTCATCCACACAGGTCTCCTGCCACCTTTTCCC
>NW_011248686.1:0-393 GCF_000146605.3 Meleagris gallopavo
GGACTCGGGGATCCTGGTGGACAAAGAGCTGGACATAAGCCAGTAGTGTGCACTTGCAGCCCAGAAGGCCAACTAGATCCTGGGCTGCATTCAAAGAGGAGCGACCAGCAGGGAGAGGGAGGTGATTGTCCCCCTCTACTCGGCTCTGGTGCGGCCCCATGTGCAGCACTGCGTCCAGGCCTGGGGCTCCAGCACGGGAATGATGTGGAGCTTTTGGAGCAGGTCCAGAGAAGGGCCACAAAGATGATCAGAGGGCTGGAGCACCTCTCTTAGAAAGAAATGTTGAGGGAACTGGGATTGTTTCTGTGGGAGAAGAGAAAGCTCTGGAGATAGCTCATGACAGCCTTCCAAGACTCGAAGGGAGCGCATAAGCGAGGGAGGGGGCAACGGCTG
>NW_011248687.1:0-335 GCF_000146605.3 Meleagris gallopavo
ACCAGTTTTCTCCCAGAAATACCGTTTTTCAACCAGAAATAGGACGTTTTCTCCGAGAAATAGTAGCTTTCTCCCAAAATATGATATTCTGCCCAAGAAATTCCAGTTTTATCACCAAAGACTCTACGTTTTTCACCAGAAATACCTATTTTATCCCCCAAACATGACATTTTCTCCCAGAAATTCCAGATTTTCTTCCCTTAACATGACACCTTTTCCAAGAAATAGTAGATTTTTTCCCAAAAATATGATATTTTCCCCAAGAAATGCCAGTTTAATCGCAAATATACGACATTTTTATACCGCAAATAGCCGCTTTCTCCCAAAAATATGCC
>NW_011248688.1:0-303 GCF_000146605.3 Meleagris gallopavo
CGAAAATATGACATTTTCTCCCAAAAATACCACTTTTCTCACACAGCATATGACATTTTCTCCCAGAAATGCCTGCTTTCTCCCCCAGAATACGACATTTTCCTCCCAGGACTACCTGGCTTCTCCAAAAACGGGACATTTTCGCCCAGAAATACCACTTTCTCCAGAAAAATATGACAGTTGGGGCCAGAATTACCAGTTTCCTCACCCCAAAATATGACATTTCGAGCCGGAAATAACAGTTTACTCACCCAAAGTGTGACTTTTTCTCCCACAAATCCCAGGGTTGTCCAAAAAAATATC
>NW_011248689.1:0-345 GCF_000146605.3 Meleagris gallopavo
AGCTTGGATTCTGTCCCCAGCTCCAGGTGGCCCATAGCAACGTGTGTCACCAGGGCTCCCAGACCAAATCGCCAGCAAGATGCGTGGGGCTGCATGGTTGGGCGTGGGGTGGCATCTGTAGGTCTCTATTTGTTTTTGGAGACACGGCCGAGGAGGTGGGAAGGGGAGGAGGAAGGGGAGAGGGGCAGAGGAGGGCTGGGAGAAGGTGAGAGAACAGGGGGAAGGAGGGAGGGGGAGGAGGGAGCGGAGCGAAGTAAACAGGGCTGGAATTGCAGGTAAAAATAAAGCTGAAGAAGCCCAGGTGGAATTCATGCAAAGTCTCCTCATCAACACTGCGACTCCCTC
>NW_011248690.1:0-411 GCF_000146605.3 Meleagris gallopavo
AAGGAATGCTTGCAGCAAGGAACAAGATCACGCAAAGAAAGACAGCAGGAAAGACAAAGAATACACAAATAGGAAACAAAGACAATAGCAAAGACAAACAAAAAAGACCTCACTACAGAAAAAAATAAAAATAAAAAAAAAAGAACAAAACAAAACAAGGAATGAAAACGAAGCAAAGCCAAGCGAGGATGAGAAATACAAGAGGAAAGCCAATGAATTCAATACACTAGCATGGCAAAGCAAAGAATCCTAGCAAAGTAAAGAGAGAACAAAGCTCACCAGTGCTTAACAATGGAAAGAAAGAACCAAAATTTTAACAGCAGTGCAAGGCCACAATACCAACAATAACCAAAGAGCAAACCAAAGCCAGGAAAAACCAGGAAAAGAAAAGAAAGAGTATGTAAAAAAAAG
>NW_011248691.1:0-303 GCF_000146605.3 Meleagris gallopavo
TTTTTTCTTTCTTTCCTTTTTTTTTTTTCCCATTGCTTTGGTTTCCTCTTTGTTTTTCCATTCCAAGTTTGCTTTTGCACTGCTTTGCATTGTTTTTTAGTTCTCGTTCTTTCATTTGCTTTCCCTTACTTTCTTGATTGCTCCTTTTCTTTTTTTTTTCCTTTTGCTTCTGTTTTTTTTTAATTAATTTTTTTTTACCTTGATTAATTGTTTTAGATTTTTTTTCACTTTCAGTGTTTGAATCCTTTGGTTTGCCATGATACTGCATTCTATCCCTGTGCTTTTTCTTTGTATTCCTTTGTT
>NW_011248692.1:0-337 GCF_000146605.3 Meleagris gallopavo
AGGAGCGGTTTGCACTTCGCCTTGGCTACATGCAGAATGCACTACGCCTACCTCTGAATACTATGTCTCTGCCTTTATTTCGAGCCACAATTCATGCTAGTCAGGTTTTCCACTGCGACACATCTGCATTCAGAGAGGAAAAGAGTGGAAGGGAAAACCCTCTCTAATAAGGCATTGACAAGTTCGAGGAGCGACAGCTGTAGTGCTCTCAGGGAGAGCGTTTACAGAAAGTGGGGAGAGGATCCTTTCAGGACTTCGGAAGAAAACCCCCCACTCGCAGGTAGTGCAGGAGGCTGAATTCGCACTTGTCGGCATCGGAATCGCACTCCTTCGCTCT
>NW_011248693.1:0-304 GCF_000146605.3 Meleagris gallopavo
TGTGGACCTCAGTACTGCCTAGGCGCTCACGCACGTCCCCTTTCCTGACTAAAGGGAAGTCTCCCATTCCCCCAGACCCTCTCACTAACCTCCAGGCTGTGGGGATTCCTGCGGGAGAGCCTTTTCACTGCAGACGGAAGTAAAGAAGGCATTCAGTATCTCTGCCTTCTCAGCATCCCCCGTTACCAGAAACCCCCCTCACTTAGTAAGGGGCCCACGTTCTCTCTAGTTTCCCTTTTGCTGTTAACATACTTGAAGAAGCCTCTTTTTATTATCCTTTTATCACTTTTAGCCAGATTCAATT
>NW_011248694.1:0-350 GCF_000146605.3 Meleagris gallopavo
ACGAAATAAAAGGCAGACACATAGTATTCAGAGCTAGTCGTGTGCAATCTGCATGTAGCCAAGGCGAAGAGCAAACCGTTCTTTTCCGATGTGCGGACAGGAGCCCGTTCACTCGTCGGAGAAAAGCAGCCGGCTGAAGTGGCTCGTTCTCGGCTAGCGAGAAACACGAGACCGCTGCTGACAGCTCAAAAGCGGCGTTCGGGGAGAAGCAAGATTTCTCGGCCAACTACGGCAAAGTCTCCGGAGCGGTTCAGCGCGAATGCCGCTTCTGCGCGTGAGAGAGAAGGAGTGCGATTCCGATGCCGACAAGTGCGAATTCAGCGTCCTGCACTACCTGCGAGTGGGGGTTT
>NW_011248695.1:0-444 GCF_000146605.3 Meleagris gallopavo
TCTGACTGCAGAGTAGACGATACGGTTAGCTGTAAAAGAAACAGCAGGTGACAACAAAGCTTGCATCAAACACCTGTTGGTACTTGAGGCCGGCAAGAGGCAGCCAAAACCTTTTGGGGACAACAGCACAGCTACTTATGTAGTGACTAGTATAAGGAAGTTGTTATTATAGGATATTTATTAAAAAATGTAAGACATTTTTGTTCTGTGTCACTGAGCCAACATAAAGAAATTGCTGTTCTACATCCTGTTCTACGGCAGTTCATAGTTACAAAAATTCTGTTTCATTACATTGCAACTTGTGGAGCACTAAGATTTTGTTCTGAGGCTTGGTCAGGCATTTTGTTTCTTACAGTGAAACTGAAAAATGTTTTTGGTCAGAGGCATTAGTCAGATTGTGGTTTGTTTATTTACTCTTTTACTCTTACACAGTGCCTTTGGAGG
>NW_011248696.1:0-309 GCF_000146605.3 Meleagris gallopavo
GAAAGATCCTCCTCTTCCTTCTCTTCACTTTCTCCAAGTTCCCAGATCGCTGCATTCAGCATTTCTGTTGCAGTTCCAATAGACACTGGCAGCTAGAAAATTAATTGAAATGCAAGTCATGATTGCAAATCTTCCTCACAGCAAGAGGCTACGTTCTGAACTCTGGTAGAACAGTTCACAGGGCTTTCATTACAGAAAGACAGAAGTGGTGGTTTGTTCCTTGTCTTTTTTTTTTTTCCCTCTTCCTCTGGGGAAAAGTCCTCTGTTAAAGTATGTATAGGACAATTCACACAAGCAGTAATTCTGCTT
>NW_011248697.1:0-382 GCF_000146605.3 Meleagris gallopavo
CAGCTTTGCCATTTCCGGCCCATTAACCATAACACTTTCTGCTCCTGAATCCCATAACCTGAGCAGCCATGCAGGTATACTCTCTCTCGGCCTCTGCCGAAATCGCTGCACCAGGTCCATTAGTAGGAGTGTATGGTCTGGCTGTCACATGCAAATGCGTTTCGGCAGGGGGCCATTGGTCAGGGGGCACCCCTGCCAGTCTATCTTGTAGTTTTTTTTTTAGTTTTTGAGTTTATAATAGGACGGAGTTCCAGGGGATCCGCCATAAGTGGAGCCTCTAGGTCTGATTTTGGAACTCCTGTTTTCCTCTTGAACCCAGGTCCCGCTACTTCAGAGGTATGACTATCATCTATTGAAATACTACGGACCTGGCCTAGAGACT
>NW_011248698.1:0-351 GCF_000146605.3 Meleagris gallopavo
AAAATAATGGTTCAAAGGTCCCACTTTATAGTTACACAAAATCCTAATACCTTCTGAAATATCTCCATCTTACTCAAAATGAGCTAAGGCCATTGAGACCAGGCTTACGTTCTAAAGCTGCATGGAATTAACAATACAACTTAGCTCCTAAAGACCTACAGTAATAATACAGCTGCAGTCTAAAGTTTACCTGAACTTTTTTCTCCAATAGTTCTCTCATGAATATCATGACCATGAAGATCACTGTTATTCAAAGCATTCTGAAACATAACACACACCCCAGTAGGTAAATTGCATGCAGTTTCCATGTACTAGAATAGTTTTATTGTGCTTCAGCTTCGTAATCTTAGC
>NW_011248699.1:0-323 GCF_000146605.3 Meleagris gallopavo
CTTGTTAGAAACATTATATTCTAGAATCTAAGTTGTTGTTTTGTGGTTTTTTTAACTAACATTTTACAGAATTAAAATTTGAGGACAGTGCAAAAAATTACTGCTATCAATTTGCAGTATTAATTAGCTTAATCACTAGTAATTAGGGTATATTATTAATTTCTTTATATATATTTCTGTTATGTTGTTTTTTCTAGGAGCAAAGTTTTAAAAAAGTATCTTGGTCATTCTGCTCATGTGACAAACGTCAGATGGTCACACGATCACCAGTGGGTTGTTTCCATTGGAGGAGCAGATCATTCTGTCTTTCAGTGGAAATTTGT
>NW_011248700.1:0-379 GCF_000146605.3 Meleagris gallopavo
TGAGGGGTTTCTAGTTGGTGATCTTGGGATCTCAGATTTTATCTTTTGCAGATAGGGGGCGGTGCAGTCATCCCTGCTTTATTTGGGGGTCAGTGGGTTTGGAACAACAAGGCCTTTAGTTGCTCCCACCATCCCTCTGTGGGGATCTGAGTGTTTTGCAGTGATGCTTTAACCAAAGTCCTGCCTCTACTGTGTGTTCTTCATTCTTTTTCTACCCAAGGAATTCTCTCTTGAAAAAAGACTTTAGTGGGCACCCCAGAGGAGGGGGGTGAGGATTTCCTATGATGAGTGCAGGAATACTGATGCCTGGGTAGGAGATGGGTTGGTTTTACACAAGTCTGTGTGCATACATGCACATATTTTTATTAACCAGGATGGT
>NW_011248702.1:0-382 GCF_000146605.3 Meleagris gallopavo
AATATTCTACCCAGAAATATCACATTTTTCACCCAGAAATACCAGCTTTCTCCCTGAAATATTACATTTTGTTCCAGAAATACCAGTTTTCTCACCCAAAACACGTTTCCTACCAGAAATACCATGATTCTCCCCCAAGAATGTGACATTTTCTGCCAGGAATTGCAGTTTTCTCCCAGAAATATCACATTTTCTCACAGAAATACCGGTTTTCCCTCCGAAAATAGGACATCTTCTCTCAGAAACGGCAGTTTCCCCCCCCAAATACGCCATTTTCACCCAGAAATTGCAGTATTCTCCCCTGAAATATCACGTTTTCTTCCAGAAATAGCAGATTTCTCCATGAAATATGACATTTTGGAACAGAAATACCAGTTCTCTC
>NW_011248703.1:0-376 GCF_000146605.3 Meleagris gallopavo
TACTAAGGATGTGTATCAGCAGCAGGGTGTCTTGACGTCAAGGTGGAAAGGCTCTTAGTGCAGATGTGAGCTCAAGAGGCATCCCTGCTTGAGGGGAGGGCTCGTCCCGCAGCCCGCTGCTGTGCAGAAGAGCTTCAGAGGTGCTTGTGCTGCTGACTATTTTGGGGGTAATTAAGGTGATTGACTCACTGCCATACCTTGTTTTTAGGCACACGCTCCCTTGGCCCTCAGCTGCTGAGCCGGGGCTCTGCTGTCAATTCTTTCAGCCCCCCGTTTGACGGTGGTTTTGTGATCATTGATCTGATGTAGTCAGGGTGTTACTGGGAGCGTTGCTCACTGCCTTGCCGTGCCAGGCCAAGGGAGGAAGGTGGGAGAG
>NW_011248704.1:0-365 GCF_000146605.3 Meleagris gallopavo
AGACATGGTGTACCCTATGGGTTCTTTACTACTACTGTAAAGTATTCACATGCTTTGCCACCTCTTAGCACCACTGAAATTCTTTAGAGGTACACAAAGCACCTTCCCCAGTATAATTGCACCAAGTAGAGAAATACACCACTAATGTGGAATACCTTCATGTTCATGCATCTGATTCAGGTCTGCAAGTGCAATTTCTGGCTTGATCCAGAGTTTAATGGACAAATAATTTTAATTTAGTGATTCTACTTCACACAACTGAATAAGATATGCCTTTCCCACAGCTTGTTTCTAATTAGAACATAAATATATCAAAGCAGGTTTTGTTTATCACCAGCCCATGCATGTTCCAGTACCTTGGAGTC
>NW_011248705.1:0-320 GCF_000146605.3 Meleagris gallopavo
AATGACGAGCCTGTACAGTGATTTCAGTGACCTATTAAGAAAATTAATTGTCATCTTAAATTGTTGTTTTTTGTCTATCTATGATACTGTTGTAGCAGCTCAGAACTGCATTTGCTCTTCCCCGTGGCTCTCAGCCATGCCCTCACACGGCTGCACTCTGAGCCCTCTGCTCTGCACTGCATATTCCAGGCCCTGACACAGGCTGCAAGGGGTTTGAAAAGAAGGGCACACCTCAGGCTAACAGTATTTGTGATCTCCTGCAGGGAGAGGCTGATCCCTGAAGCACAGACCCGCATCCACAGACCCCTCTGTTTGTAGGG
>NW_011248706.1:0-325 GCF_000146605.3 Meleagris gallopavo
CCGACGCTGGTCGAGAAATCGCGCTTCTCCCCGAGTGCCGCTTTCAGCCGTCAGCAGCGCTCTCGTGTTTCCGTTATAACTTCGTACTAGACGATACTATTATACGAAGTTATACGACGGAGGTAGTGCAGGGAGGCGTGAATTCGCACGTTCTCGGCATCGGAATTGCACTGCTTCGCTCTCATGCGTAGAAAGCGGCACTCGCGCTGAACCGCTCCGGAGAGTTTGCCGACGCTGGTCGAGAAATCGCGCTTCTCCCCGAGTGCCGCTTTCAGCCGTCAGCAGCGCTCTCGTGTTTCTCACTTGCCGAGAACGGGCGACTTGT
>NW_011248707.1:0-302 GCF_000146605.3 Meleagris gallopavo
GATCAGTGCCAGGGTGATGAAGACCACCCAAGCCATAGCCGCTAGCCGCTAGCAGGTGCGTACTGCACTCACTGAAGGCCTGAGGCAAAGTGCCACAGCGCTGCCTCTCTTACAGC
Source organism: Meleagris gallopavo (assembly GCF_000146605.3). Lineage (NCBI taxonomy): Eukaryota > Metazoa > Chordata > Aves > Galliformes > Phasianidae > Meleagris > Meleagris gallopavo. The sequence continues at coordinate 117 of NW_011248707.1, forward strand.
TCCTGACAGCCCCAGCCCACCCTCCATTGTGACTCGTCTGCTCATGCCACAAACACGGCCGCATCACTGCACGCTGTCACAAACACGGCCACATCACTGCACGCTGTCACAAACACGGCCATAATCACTGCACGCTGTCACAACACGGCCACATCACTGCACGCTGTCACAACACGGCCACATCAC
>NW_011248708.1:0-315 GCF_000146605.3 Meleagris gallopavo
CATATTTTTGGGAGAAAGCGGGTATTTGCGGTATAAAATGTCGTATATTTGCGATAAAACTGGCATTTCTTGGAGAAAATATCATATTTTTGGGGAAAAATGAACTATTTCTTGGCAAAGGTGTCATATTTAAGGGAAGAAATCTGGTATTTCTGGAGAAAGTGTCATGTTTGGGGATTAAATAGGTATTTCTGGTGAAAAACGTTGAGTCTTCGGTGATAAAACTGGAATTTCTGGGAGCAGAATATCATTAGTTTTGGGAGAAAGCTACTATTTCTCGACAGAAAACGTCCTATTTCTGGTTGAAAAATGGTA
>NW_011248709.1:0-473 GCF_000146605.3 Meleagris gallopavo
GCATTTGCAAGTTCGAGGAGCGACAGCTGTAGTGCTCTCAGGGAGAGCGTTTCAGAAAGTGGGGGAGAGATCCTTTCAGGACTGCGCAGAAAAACCCCCCACTCGCAGGTAGTGCAGGAGGCTGAATTCGCACTTGTCGGCATCGGAATCGCACTCCTTCGCTCTCACGTGTAGAAAGCGGCATTCGCGCTGAACCGCTCCGGAGACTTTGCCGGAGCTGGCCGAGAAATCGCGTACATCCCCGAACGTCGTTTTCAGCCGTCAGCAGCGGTCTCGTGTTTCTCGCTTGCCGAGAACGGGCCACTTCAGCCGGCTGCTTTTCTCCGACGAGTGAGCGGGCTCCTGTGCGCACTTCGGAAGGAGCGGTTTGCACTTCGCCTTGGCTACATGCAGAATGCACTACGCCTACCTCTGATACTATGTCCCTGCCTTTATTTCGTAGCCACAATTCATGCTAGTGAGGTTTTCCACTT
>NW_011248710.1:0-492 GCF_000146605.3 Meleagris gallopavo
ATCATCCAGATAGTAGCTCATCACAAGGCAGAGAAGTCGGATTCAGGTTTTGTAATGATTGTTGCTATGTATTTTTCTGTTATTGTTATTGGTTTGTGAAAAGATTGTGCTGTATGTAGTTACTCGGTGCTGTTGGTCAAAAGTTTTACATGGAGTTTGTCTTATGTCTTTCCTTTGACTTGTCTTGTGCACTACAGTGACCCAACTGTAATGCTATGTTTTGTGCAAATGTGATATGGAATGAAGATCTGGGTTTTGTTATTGTGTTTTTGTTAGTGTGTCTTAATACTTGGGTTTTATAGAATGTAATCAGGTTTAGCAGTTGGGATTTACCATTCGTATACCTATAGTGTCTGGGCCCAATACCTCAGTTGTCCTTTCGCAGTGCACAATGGCTACCGAGATCTGTGTCATCAGTTTCCAGGCAGCAAGGTGAGACTAATAGGTATGCAACTACGATGATCACCTTTATGTTCTTTTTCTAAAGTTTGG
>NW_011248711.1:0-347 GCF_000146605.3 Meleagris gallopavo
AAAACAGTCTGGAAGTTTTGAGCTAACTATTATAAACATTATTGGGGGGGGATTGCCAAATGCTGCTGCAAACAATGTGGGGGCAGAAGAGCCCTGGCACGGGAGGTATCTTTATGCCAATCTGCACACCTGCACAGCAGGCCCTGCTGCCCCTGCTTCACCCCTCCGTGGGAACTGCCCCTGCTGGAGTCTCTTCTGGCCGCAGTGAGCCAGGGCGATTCCCCTCCATCTGCCCGTGCCCTGCTGCTGCCCATCCCCACGGCAATTCACGGCCCTGGGCAGCGCAGGCGAGCTGTGAACGCCCTCTGCATCCTGGGGCTGGAGGTGGCAGCTGAGGGACACCATGG
>NW_011248712.1:0-413 GCF_000146605.3 Meleagris gallopavo
CTGTGACACATCTGCATTCAGACAGGAAAAGAGTGGAAGGGATACGTATAACTTGTAATAATGTATGCTATACGAAGTTATTACGTTTCAGCCGTCAGCAGCGGTCTCATGTTTCTCGCTTGCCGAGAACGGGCCACTTCGAGCCGGCTGCTTTTCTCCGACGAGTGAGCGGGCTCCTGTGCGCGCATCGGAAAGGAGCGGTTTGCACTTCGCCTTGGCTACATGCAGAATGCACTACGCCTACCTCTGAATACTATGTCTCTGCCTTTATTTCGAGCCACAATTCATGCTAGTGAGGTTTTCCACTGCTACACATCTGCATTGAGAGAGGAAAATGAGTGGAAGGGGAAAACAAGCTCTAATAAGGCATTTGCAAGTTCGAGGAGCGACAGCTGTAGTGCTCTCAGGGAGAG
>NW_011248713.1:0-329 GCF_000146605.3 Meleagris gallopavo
GGATAAAATAGGTATTTCTGGTGAAAAACGTAGAGCCTTTGGTGATAAAACTGGAATTTCTGGGGCAGAATATCATATTTTGGGAGAAAGCTACTATTTCTCGGAGAAAATGTCATGTTTTGGGGGCAAAATCTGATATTTCTGGGAGAAAAACGTCATATTTCTTGTAGAAAAAATGGTATTTGTGGGAGGAAACTGCAGTTCCTGGCAGAAAATGGCATATTTTTGGGAGAAAGCGGGTCTTTTGCGGTATAAAATGTCGTATTTATGTGATTAAACTGGCATTTCTTCGAGAAAATATCATATTTTTGGGGAAAAATGTACTATTT
>NW_011248714.1:0-309 GCF_000146605.3 Meleagris gallopavo
ATGTCTCATTATTGGGGGAGAATCCTGGTATTTCTGGTAGGAAACGTTGTGTTTTGGGTGAGAAAACTGGTATTTCTGGGAGATATTGCCATATTGTTGGGGAGACAACTGGTATTTTTGGTAGAAAATGTAATATTTCAGGAGGAAAGGTGCAATTCCTGGGAGAAAAACGTCATTTTGGGGGAGAAAACTGCCGTTTCGGAGGGAAAAATGGCCTACTTCCGGGCGAAAAACTGGTATTTCTGGTTGGAAATGCTGAGTTTTGGTGAGAAAAACTGGAATTTCTGGTTCAAAAATGTACTATTTTGG
>NW_011248715.1:0-365 GCF_000146605.3 Meleagris gallopavo
AGAAATGCCAGTTTTCTCACCAAAACTCAGCGTTTCCTACCAGAAATACCAGTTTTTTCCCGGAAGTAGGCCATTTTCTCTCAGAAATCGGCCAGTTTTCTCCCCCAACATGACCTTTTCTCCCAGGAATTGCACTTTTCTTCCTGAAATATTACATTTTCTCACCAAAAATACCAGTTGTCTCCCCAACAATATGGCAATATCTCCCAGAAATACCAGCTTTCTCACCCAAAACACAACGTTTCCTACCAGAAATACCAGGACTCTCCCCCAAAATAGGACATTTTCTGACAGGAATTGCAGTTTTCGGCCAGAAATACCACATTTTCTCACAGAAATACCAGTTTTCCCTCCGAAAATAGGTC
>NW_011248716.1:0-312 GCF_000146605.3 Meleagris gallopavo
GTAAGGGGCTTCTTTAGGCACAAACCAGGGGTACCTTTTTCCCCTGCTCTCGGGAGCTCCTATTCCCCATCCCTCCGGAGTGCTACTGTGAACCTACCCAGCCCACAGGTCACCACACTCCGACTCTCGGTATTTAGGGCCAATCCCTCCGGAGTACCTTACTCCGATTCTCGGATTACAAATAGGGGTGTACTGCTGCCACTTCGTCAAGTGCACAGGGTACCGTACACCAACAGCTCCCTCCCGAGACTCTTCCTTCCACCAACACAGCCGCTTCGTCCGTCCCTGGCCGTGCCCCTCGCGGGACAACGG
>NW_011248717.1:0-332 GCF_000146605.3 Meleagris gallopavo
CCTTCCTCTTTTTGTGTTCCTTGCCCCATTCTCTTGGCCTAATGACCCCTTTGGCTTTGTGTTGCCACATTCATGTCGGCATTCAGTTTTGGCGTTCCCTGCCGTATTGTCTGGGCCATCATCCTTGGCATTTCCTTCCATGTTCTCTTGGCCCTTGCCTTTGCCTGGGCATTCCCTTGCCCTCCTTGTTTTTGTGGAACCCCGCACCGTGGGGGCGGGGGTGCACGCCCTGCGAGCACAGCTGGGGGGCAGTTTGGCTGTGGAGTGGGGCAGAGCCAGGCTCCACCCCTCCCTGATCCCATGTAAGGGCTGGGAAGAGTAGGGGCAGCATC
>NW_011248718.1:0-332 GCF_000146605.3 Meleagris gallopavo
AGCGCCCGGGTCGGGTATTTTGGCCAGTGCTCGCGATGCAGGAGATGAGTGCATCCGTGTGAAATGCACCGGGCATCCTAAGGCACGAGGTGCTGCTGGCGCTGCCGAGGCTTTTGAGGGGCAGCGGGGAGAAGCGGAGGGCTCAGGGCAGTAGCTGGGGGCTCTTGAAGGGGCTTTGAGGTGCCGTGGGCTCCGAATTGCGCTTTTTCCTCACGTTTCCCCCACAAGGTGGCAGTTTGGCTCGGTACCTCGAGGCGGCAGCAGGACCCCCACCCAACAGAGACGTCCGCTGCCCACGAGCCCCGTCGTGTGGCTGTGGGAAAGACGGAGGG
>NW_011248719.1:0-308 GCF_000146605.3 Meleagris gallopavo
AGAAGATTATTTTCTTTACCAATCAGGGGTCTTACCTGATGATCAGTGTCCGTCATTTGGATCCTAAGCGGGGTAGCCCACGTCGTCTGCAACATTCTCAGGGCACTGGGTCTACCATCTCGGGGTCTTTCATTCAGGTCTCGCAAGGTTTCCTACAGTCTCTTTGTCACCCCTGCAGAGACTGGGAGTCTGTCTTCAGGGCAGCCTTAAGAAGACCATGATTACGTTATATAACGTTCGATGAGGCCTGCCCCCGTTGCATTATATGGCAGGTGGAAATCGCCAGTCGATGTTATTTTCTTCTGCCC
>NW_011248720.1:0-304 GCF_000146605.3 Meleagris gallopavo
AATTTTTTCTCATTGTTACCATCCCCATAGTGAAGCACTGCCCACTTAGAGCAGGGGAAACTAGGATTAGTGCAGAGTGGGAAACTGAAGGGAAATATGTACGTACAGTGGAATATCTGAGGTTCTTTTTTTTCTAATAGACTTTTAGAACATCAGACTCTCTTTTTCTTATGTATGACTTTTTTTCCTAATCTGCAGAGAAACTGCAAATTTTGCTAATATTTTCAAATATACATAAGACCACAGATTAAATAACAATTTAAGTGGAACCAGTGAATTACCAAAGTAATAAACAAAGTAACTA
>NW_011248721.1:0-334 GCF_000146605.3 Meleagris gallopavo
ATTTCTGGGTAGAATATTGCAATTTCTGGGTGAAAATGGCGTATTTTGGGGGAAAATCTCCACTTTCTAGGACAAAATAGACCTATTTTCGGAGGGAAAACTGGTATTTCTGTGAGAAAATGTGGTATTTCTGGCCGAAAACTGCAATTCCTGGCAGAAAATGTCCTATTTTGGGGGAGAATCCTGGTATTTCTGGTAGGAAACGTTGTGTTTTGGGTGAGAAAACTGGTATTTCTGGGAGATATTGCCATATTGTTGGGGAGACAAACTGGTATTTTTGGTGAGAAAATGTAATATTTCAGGAAGAAAGGTGCAATTCCTGGGAGAAAAACGT
>NW_011248722.1:0-400 GCF_000146605.3 Meleagris gallopavo
TTTCTCCGACGAGTGAGCGGGCTCCTGTGCGCACATCGGAAAGGAGCGGTTTGCACTTCGCCTTGGCTACATGCAGAATGCACTACGCCTACCTCTGAATACTATGTCTCTGCCTTTATTTCGAGCCACAATTCATTCTAGTCAGGTTTTCCACTACTATACATCTGCTTTCAGAGAGGAAAAGAGTGGAAGGGAAAACCCTCACTAAAAAGACACCTGGAAGTTCGAGGAGCGACAGCTGTAGTGCTCTCAGGGAGTGCGTGACAGAAAGTGGGGGAGAGATCCTTTCAGGACTGCGGAGAAAAACCCCACTCGCAGGTAGTGCAGGAGGCTGAATTGCACTTGTCGGCATCGGACTCGCACTCCTTCGCTCTCACGCGTAGAAAGCGGCATTCGCGCT
>NW_011248723.1:0-368 GCF_000146605.3 Meleagris gallopavo
AATACCAGTTTTCTCCCGGAAATACGGCATTTAACTCTCAGAAATGGCAGTTTTCTCCCCCACAATATGGTTATTTTCCTCCAACAAGTGACAGTTTATCACAAAAATACGACATTTTCCACCACAAATACCAGTTTTCTCCCAAAAATATGCCATTTTCTGCCAGGAACTGCAGTTTCCTCCCACAAATACCATTTTTCAACCAGAAACAGGACATTTTCTCCCAGAAATACCAGCTTTCTCCCAGAAATAGGACGTTTTGTACCAGAAATGCCAGTTTTCTCACCAAAAACTCAGCGTTTCCTAACAGAAAATTACCAGTTTCCGCCCGCAAGTAGGCCATTTTCTCTCAGAAATGGCAGTTTTCT
>NW_011248724.1:0-332 GCF_000146605.3 Meleagris gallopavo
TCCCCCCACACTCTCAAGTGAAGGAAGCAGCTTCCAGGTCCAAATACCTACCAGCCCTTAAGTACGCTCAGGGTTCCCTAGCTAAAAAAGAGAGAGAGCAGCTCCACAATGGAGGAGGAAAATAAAAAAAGAAAAAAATCACTCACTCCATCACCAAAGAACAAGGCATACTCCAAAGGAAGCACTCCCCAGGTTCACATGCTGCCCCTACTCTTCCCAGCCCTTACATGGGATCAGGGAGGGTGGAGCCTGGCTCTGCCCCACTCCACAGCCAAACTGCCCCCAGCTGTGCTCGCAGGGCTGCACCCCGCCCCAGGTGTTGCCACAAAAAC
>NW_011248725.1:0-362 GCF_000146605.3 Meleagris gallopavo
CAGTGTGCATGTTGAAAGGCATTTCAGAGCCTAGTGGCCCTTGCTACAGCACACCTGACTCGTGTTCAAAGCTGAAGAGCCACAAGAATACCTGTTTTCCATCAGCTGCCGTCATCCAAAACAGCCAGACTCCTGAGGTCACCTGGCCCAAACATTCTTTTTGCTCAGCACTTTCTTCCTGCAAGAGAGATGTGATCACGGCACGTGCATCAGTTTTCAAACACCCCATCCTAGCAGCAAGGAGCAAGGAGTGGCACTAATACTTCTTCCGTGGTGGGAATCCCAACAGCAGGTGTTGTGCTAAAGGTGTGAGGTGAAGGGAACATCCCTATCGAGACACAAGCCTTAGGATGGAAGGTTTA
>NW_011248726.1:0-374 GCF_000146605.3 Meleagris gallopavo
AGAAATAGCAGTTTTATCACCGAAGTCTCAACGTTTTTCTACCAGAAACACCGATTTTTCTCCAAAAAAATGTCATTTTCTACCAGAAAATACCTGTTTTCTTCCACAAAATTTGACCATTTTTTCCAAGAAATACCAGTTTTCTTCCCCCCAAAATATGATGTTTTCTCCAAGAAAATGCCAGTTTTATCACAAGAATACGACATTTTCTACCACAAATAACTGCTTCACCCAAACTATCCGCATTTCTCGTCGAGAACTGCAGTTTCCTCCCACAAATACCATTTTTCAACCAGAAATATGACCTTTTCTCCCAGAAATACCAGTTTTTCATCCAGAAATATGACGTTTTCTCCCTAAAATACAAGAAGTTT
>NW_011248727.1:0-416 GCF_000146605.3 Meleagris gallopavo
AGAAGGCTGCGGGGTGACCTGAGTGCAGCCTTCAGTACCTAAAGGGAGCCTACAGGGGGGAGGGGAATCAACTCTTTGAAAGGGTTGATAACTGCAGGATCAGGGGAAATGGTTTTAAGTTGAGGGAGGGGAAAATTTAGGTTGGATGTCAGGGGGAAGTTCTTTACAGAGAGAGTGGTGAGGTGCTGGAACAGCTGCCCAGAGAGGTTGTGGATGTTCCTTCCCTGGAATTGTTCAAGGCCAAGTTGGATGGGGCCCTGGGCAGCCTGGTCTAGTATTAAATGTGGAGGTTGGTGGCCCTGCGTGTGGCAGGGGGTTGGAGATCCGTGATCTTTGAGCTCCCTTCCAACCCTGGCCATTCTGTGATTCTGTCATTCTGTGATGGGGACAGAGTGCAAGGCCAGGTGCTGGCAGCC
>NW_011248728.1:0-321 GCF_000146605.3 Meleagris gallopavo
AATGCCCTTAAAAAACACCGCATGGATGCAATTAGCACATAGCCCTATGAATGACAGCCATCCAGCTTGAGATCCTCCAGAAAAGCAGAGCTCACAGCTCTGAAATCAAGCAGGAATCACTCACCCCATTCTAAGGGCTCACCCCACACCCCAAAGGAAGCAGTCTCCAGATTCACATGCTGCTCTTACACCTAGCAGCCCTTCAGTGCACTTGCGATCCCCAAAAGACAAGATCACAGCCCTGAAAGAAAAAAGAAACCACTTACCCTATTCCAAGGACCAATACTCCCCACACTCTCAAGTGAAGGAAGCAGCTTCCAG
>NW_011248729.1:0-310 GCF_000146605.3 Meleagris gallopavo
ATTAAAATATGAGAATTGGATCACAATACTAAAAATCTTGTCCTGTGCGTGTTACATGTCGTGGTATCTGTAGTATTGTATAGTAAATGTTGTATTATCGTATAGTAAAACAAAACAACTAAGGTTTAGTAAAATAATAGTAAACATGTGATTCCTATTTACGAGGGCTATTTATTTACTTAGGAAAAAGTATGCACTTACACGTGCAAGGACATATGTGGATGTTTAATGTTACAGCTGCCAGTAGACAGATTGTCTGAATTTCCCTTCTGGAGGATAATGAAGCTCAACAGAAGTATGAGGGTGACAC
>NW_011248730.1:0-302 GCF_000146605.3 Meleagris gallopavo
AGCAAAAAATTCCAAAAGTAAAGATATAAAAAGACCAAATTCCTCTGAGAGCAGCACAATAATAAACTGGTTTCTAGAACAACACCTTTCCCACTCTATCTCAGATACTCACAGGTCATTGCTGTGTCTACTATTTATCCAGTAGTACACTTCTGGCTTTTATCCCCAATACTCCCCAAAAGTCCTAACACGTGCCCCCAGAGTGCCTGCTGTCATTTCTGCATATCAGCTGACTGCAGTGTGTCTGATCATTTACCACTGGGCTGGTACCAAACAGCATATATGCTTGGTGTGCGCTGACT
>NW_011248731.1:0-327 GCF_000146605.3 Meleagris gallopavo
ACAAACTATTCCTGTCACCCAAACGTGGTTAAAACTGGGGGTCGGGCGTCTCCCACCCCGGGAGTATAAGGTATCTATTGCCCCAGTCCAGAAATACATCTTGGGCATAGATATTCTATGCGCTCTGGCTCTCCACACAACCGTGGGAGAGTTCAGACTCCGACAGAGATGTATTAGGATCCGGGCGGTGCAGGTAATATTAAGAGGCCATGCGAAACATGGGCCAATTTGCCTGCCGAAACCGCGCCGGGTTACTAATGTGAGACAGTACAGACTCCCAGGTGGGCAGGACGAAATATCAAAAACAGTGCAAGAATTTGAAAAAGT
>NW_011248732.1:0-320 GCF_000146605.3 Meleagris gallopavo
TTTCGCACTGGCCATATGTGGGAATTGTATGGGCTGTTTGTAAGGGCAGGTCTTATAATGCCCACTTTTTCAAATTCTTGCACTGTTTTTGATATTTCGTCCTGCCCACCCGGGAGTCTGTACTGTCTCACATTAGTAACCCGGCGCGGTTTCGGCAGGCAAATTGGCCCGTGTTTCGCATGGCCTCTTAATATTACCTGCACCGCCCGGATCCTAATACATCTCTGTCGGAGTCTGAACTCTCCCACGGTTGTGTGGAGAGCCAGACCGCATAGAATATCTATGCCCAAGATGTATTTCTGGACTGGGGCAATAGATAC
>NW_011248733.1:0-325 GCF_000146605.3 Meleagris gallopavo
TTAGGAAAAGGTGTCATATTTAAGGGAAGAAATCTGGTATTTCTGGAAGAAAATGTCATTGGTTTGGGGAATAAAATAGGTTATTTCTGGTGAAAAACGTAGAGTCTTCGTTGATAAAACTGGAATTTCGTGGGGCAGAATATCGTTATTTTGTAAACGAAAACCCATATTTCTTGAAAGAAAATGTCATTGGTTTTGGGGGACAAAATCTGATTATTTCGTGGGAAGGAAACGTCATTATTTCTTGAAGAAAAAATGCTATTTGTGGGAGGAAACTGCAGTTCCTGGCAGAAAATGGCTTACTTTCGGGAGAAAGCGGCTCTTT
>NW_011248734.1:0-328 GCF_000146605.3 Meleagris gallopavo
ACGCGTTTCTCCCCCGAATGCGCTTTCTACCGTCAGCAGCGGTCTCGTGTTTCTCGCTTGCCGAGAACGAACCACTTCTGCCGGTTGCTTTTCTTCCGATGAGTGAGCGGGCTTCTGTGCGCACATCGGAAAGGAGCGGTTTGCACTTCGCCTTGGTTACATGCAGATTGCACACGACTAGCTCTGAATACTATGTCTCTGCCTATATTTCGTGGCACAATTCGTCCCTGCGCGGTTCTCCACTGCTATACGTTTGCATTCAGAGAGGAAAAGAGTGGAAGGAAAAACCCTCTCTAATAGGACACCTGGAAGTTGGAGGAGCGACAGA
>NW_011248735.1:0-320 GCF_000146605.3 Meleagris gallopavo
GCACGTATCCCGCCGGCCAAGAGCACTCTCTGCTCTAGCAGTGCGATCCCTCCCCGCGCCCGGCTGCCGAACCACTTCAGCACCGCGCTCTGCACTGAAAGGAACCCTCCCTCCCTTCCCCGCCTCCCCCACCGCCTTCCCCATAACGAAGGTCCTTCCACACAAGGACCATCGAGTCCGACTCCAGGCTGCACACAGAACGCCCCAATTCAGACCCCCCGTCTGAGATCCTCGTCCCGACGCCTCTCCGACTCCGGCAGCTCAGCGCCGCGACCGCCGCCCCGGGCAGTCCGTCCCACGCCCGCCGCCCCGCAGCGAAG
>NW_011248736.1:0-412 GCF_000146605.3 Meleagris gallopavo
CTTGTCTTTCTCGTTTTGTTTGATTTAGTTAAATTCAGTAAACTACCGTTCCTCCTCAGGTCGCTGCCGTTGTGTTTTCTCTTTGTTCAAACTATCGGCTAGCTATCTGCCCTTCCCCCTCTCCCCGAGTGCATGTGGCCTGGGGCTGGCTGGGTCTCGGCAAACTGTTCGTACCCCTTCCTTTTTTCTCTTCTTCGCGGGGCCTGTGCCTCCCTGTCACGGACTTAAATCTAAGGATAACCCCGTGACATGGGCAACCTGTTCCAGTGCGTCACCACCCTCTGAGTGAAAAACCTCAATTTCGCGTGTTAGTTGAGATGTCCTACCACTGTCAACCCATGTAAACAGCCGTTCCCCCTCCTGTTTATATGCTCCCTTCAAGTACTGGAAGGCCACAGTGAGGTCTCCCCAG
>NW_011248737.1:0-310 GCF_000146605.3 Meleagris gallopavo
GAATAAGGTGGTAGTAATCACAGCTCACCTAACCCTGCTTGGAAATTGAAAAAGCAGATTTTCAGAGAAATGCAACGACATGAAGCTCTTTGGATAAAGGAAAGGTCCTGAGGAATCATCTGCCTGGGTTTTTCTCCCAATACTACCCTCAACCCTTCCATAGTACACATGCAAGACATGGGGAAGCTAAAGAAATCTTTGTATTGTGTTTAGATGAGTGTGCCAGCAACCAGCATCAGAACCAGAATGTGCCCATGTGGTGTGCATGGGCAAGAGAGGAAGCTGCTGCTGTGTCAGCTCACCTGCATGG
>NW_011248738.1:0-479 GCF_000146605.3 Meleagris gallopavo
CCGGAAACAAAGCAGCTTTCTCACACATGGGTGGCATTTTCCAACCAACTATGCTACTCTCTCCCAGAAAGAGCACTTTTCTGACAAGTACCTTCCCTTTTCTCTCAAAAATACTGCTAGACACTCCTCAAGAGGACATTTGCTCCCATCTACACCCCGTTTTCTCCCCAAAGGACCCCCTTTTTCACACCAAAAATACCACACTTGCCCTCCAACAGAAGTCAGTCTTTCCCACAATTGTCCACTTTTCTCCCACGTACTTGTCATTTTCTCCCAGAAATACCACATTTCACTTGGAAATTGGGCCTGTGCTTCCAAAAAGATGATATTTTCTCCCAGGCATACCTGTTTTCTTCAACCAACTCACGTTTTCTCCCAAAAAGACTAGATGACAAGACCAAAATAGGACACTTGCAACCAAGGATAGGACATCTTCTCCCACAAATACCACTTGTCTCCCTAGGATAGGACATTTTCCC
>NW_011248739.1:0-335 GCF_000146605.3 Meleagris gallopavo
GAAATTAACTGACCATTAAACACAATATTATTTTTACAATGCGTAAGTACAAAAGTTGTTTTATTTTTGGTAACAGAAGTTGGAATTTTCTGTGCAATGCTTTCTTTTCTGTTTTTATCAGACATTGATTTTGCAACTCGTAAGATTGCAAAACACTTGAAACAAACAAAGGAGATTATTCAAGATGGAGACAATTTTAAACAAAAACACTCAGTACTTTGAGAAACTATGATCTGGACTACACTGTGGGAGTGGAGTTTGAAGAACATTACCCAAAAGGGACTCGATAAACCGGGTGGTTAAGGTACACACTATACTGATTTCTCTTTACACTA
>NW_011248741.1:0-321 GCF_000146605.3 Meleagris gallopavo
AAGGCTATATTATTACTTTATTATGAGTTGATGGTGATCATTAATAATTTTGCTTTGTATTGAATATGTTGAAGTGTACGAGGTGTGCCTTGACCTAGTGATCTCTGTCTTCCATTTGGGCTCTTGTTGTATAGTTTTGGAGACATCTCAGACCGACCGTTAGCAATATTCACTCCTCTTTTTGACTGGCATGCTATGTTGATTCCTGTGTTTGTGTTTGTTCTTGCTGAGGTCCTGTCAACTTGGTTTCGGTTTTCTCTTGTGCTCAGTTTGGTTTCACCAACTTTTCTTGCTTTGTTCCGTGTTTCCTGTTGCAGAAAT
>NW_011248742.1:0-319 GCF_000146605.3 Meleagris gallopavo
ATGATGGGGAGTTGATGAAAAATAGCGTTTTGTAGCTGAGAACATGTTCTACTAAACAGGGCTACTGTGCTCCTTGTATCTGTTGTCGTTTCCATGGAAATAAATAGAAGGCATTACTTTTGCTGCAGCAAATGTATATGCAGCCCAAGACGATTCTTATTCACTCAGTGTGGCTCAGACAAGCCAAAAAGGTTGGCAAGACCTGTATCAGTGAATGCGCAAAGCCTCCCATCCAGGAAGCTGTCAGCAGCCAGCCACAGCCATGTTTATTCCTAACACTGGTGAAGTGAATTGTCTATAGCAATGGAACAGTCGTAAG
>NW_011248743.1:0-415 GCF_000146605.3 Meleagris gallopavo
CATAATGAGCAGTTCTCAGACAAGATGGAAGCCAAAATGTTGTTGGGTACCTGAGCCTTCTCTGGTGGTAAGCAACATGGTGCACAGAGTGCAGCCATGTGCTCCGAGCAAGGAGCACAGGTTTGTGAAAGAGGCCCGGATGCAGGGCAGTGCCTTCATGACTGTATTGTGTCCAACAGGTGGCAGCAGAGCTGCGGTGCTCCCAAGTGCCGTAACAACTGCACGGAGAGATGTGTTGGTCTCGGTGGAAACAGCAAGGAAGTGGAATGTGCATTTCCCGGCATGCCCCCGGAACCCTCACTTTGCTGACTGGTCATTGTCTGCCCAGCAGGTAAGGGCGATGCACACCCGCCAGCGTTTACCCATTCCAGAGCCCGGCACCAATAGGGTTCCCCCCAGAGCTCTGAATTGCGCT
>NW_011248744.1:0-347 GCF_000146605.3 Meleagris gallopavo
ACTGTAGGTGGTTACCTCCAAATTCTTTTGCTTTGAGGAAAAGATGGCAACAAGAAGGAAATGCAGAAACCGTGGAAACAGGGACATGCAGCCTGCTCAATTTGGTGGCCTTCTACAATGGAGTGACAGCATCAGTGGGAAAAGGAAGAGCAACTGACATCACCTGCCAGCCTTTTACAAGGCCTTCAGTGTTGTGTGAGTTTCCTGTGAGCACTGAACATGAACAAATCTACCACGGAGCAGCACTGTCAGCCCTCACTCACCTCAGCAGAGGTCAACCTGCAACCCCATCCTTCCTCCCTATTTGTGTGCTCACAGTTAGGAAGGGAGTGAAGGAGAGCAGCGTG
>NW_011248745.1:0-388 GCF_000146605.3 Meleagris gallopavo
ACAAGCAGCGCACCAACATGGGGTGCATGATGTTCATTACCTGCTGGACACATCTCACACCACTGACTGGAGGAGCCCAGGCAATCCTTCAACTCCATCAGGCTGCAAAATGAAATCAGAAGAGACGCAGAACGTAATTTAAAACACAACAAGGATGCACACAATGCCCTTAAAAAACACCGCATGGATGCAATTAGCACATGAATTACAGCCATCCAGCTTGAGATCCTCCAGAAAAGCAGAAGCTCACAGCTCTGAAAGAAAGCAGGAATCACTCACCCCATTCTAAGGGCTCACCCCACACCCCCAAAGGAAGCAGTCTCCAGATTCACATGCTGCTCTTACACCTAGCAGCCCTTCAGTGCACTTGCCATCCCCAAAAAGACAA
>NW_011248746.1:0-474 GCF_000146605.3 Meleagris gallopavo
AAAGGCCTTGCTCTACATTTCTTTTTAAAAAGTGACAAATCTCTAAATAACTTTAAAGAATTTTTATAAGGCTAAACTACTAGGAAGAAGGGATTTTTAAAAGACACTTTTAAAGGGGGAATCATATATTTTTCTAAGATTGAAGAAGGAAAACAATACTTATCCAGTTATTCTATTTTATCCATTCTTCTGAAAATTTTGGTACTAAGGCACTGATTCCACTCAGTCTAACGTGAGATGCAACCAGTGATGTAGGTGAAAAAGTTCTGATCTGGTGAGACTTCTACACCTACTTTGGATGACTAATTTGTATGTCAACATTTACTCTGCAGATGTCTACACTTGACGAGGAGACTCCTACTTCTGGAGACCTAAGTCCAACAAGCAAATTATGAAAAAGGAGTGAGAATAGCTCTGCAATATCAATCATACAAGGGCAGAGTGACTGGAATTACATCCAAAGTGTATGTTTAT
>NW_011248747.1:0-395 GCF_000146605.3 Meleagris gallopavo
ATTCGAAAGAGGAGCGACCAGCAGGGAGAGGGAGGTTGACTGTCCCCCTCGACTCGGCTCCTGGTGCGGCCCCATGTGCAGCACTGCGTCCAGGCCTGGGGCTCCAGCACAGGAATGATGTGGAGCTTTTGGAGCAGGTCCAGAGAAGGGCCACGAAAGATGATCAGAGGCTGGAGCCCCTCTCTTAGAAAGAAATGTTGAGGGAACTGGGATTGTTTGTGTGGGAGAAGAGAAAGCTTCTGGAGATAGCTCATGACAGCCTTCCAAGACTCGAAGGGAGCGCATAAGCAGGACGGGGGCAATGGCTGTTGAGGAGGGTGGATAGCGATAGGACAAGGGGAAATGGTTTTCAAGTGAGACAGGGGAGGTTGAGGTTGGTTATTAGGAGGCAGCTT
>NW_011248748.1:0-406 GCF_000146605.3 Meleagris gallopavo
AAGCTTTTTGTGGAGTTGGGCTCAGTTTCCTGCAGCAGTTTGTATCCTAGCTTGAATCTGACTGTCTCTGGAAGATAGGAAGTTGTGGAGCAGAAGCAATGCCAGTCCTCAGAAGTTAGCCTTTGGGGTGCAAAACACAGCCAGGAAAGCATTTCCTATGCATATCACAATGACCACTAAAGTATTCTGAATGGCCAGTATAACTCATTTCTTCCATCAGCCATTGTCAGCTGCTTTTTCAGTATCATGTACCAACAAATTAATTGCCTGCTTCAGTAGCAGAGCAACTGTGATCTCTCATGGGAGTAACAATAATAACCTGTGCTGGACTTTCCCCTACTGTGTAAGTCTTTTACTCTACTTGAAAAACAAATATTTTGTGAAAGATCTTAGACTATGTAAGAGC
>NW_011248749.1:0-398 GCF_000146605.3 Meleagris gallopavo
TCTTTTCTCAAGGCTAAACAGACCCAGTTTACTTAGCCTTTCTTCATAGGGGAGATGCTCCAGGCCCTTCACCATCTTTGTGGCCCTCCGCTGGACTCTTTCCAAGAGATCCCTGTCCTTTTTGTACTGGGGAGCCCAGAACTGGACACAGTACTCCAGATGAGGGCCTTACCAGGGCAGAGTAGAGGGGGAGGATCACCTCCCTCGACCTGCTGGACACGCTCTTCTTAATGCACCCCAGAATGCCATTGGCCTTTTTGGCCACGAGGGCACACTGCTGGCTCATGGCCTACCTGTCGTCCACCAGGACGCCCAGGTCCCTCTCTGCAGAGCTTCTCTCCAGCAGCTCATCCCCCAGCCTGTATTGGTGCATGCAATTATTCCTCCCTAGGTGTAAG
>NW_011248750.1:0-449 GCF_000146605.3 Meleagris gallopavo
TAGTTGACTGATGCTTTTATCAAGTTTGTGTTTTTGCTAATTTTTCATTAGAAAAGCCTATCAGTGTAACCGCACAAAAGGAGAGGAAAGCACTAATGCTTCTCAAAAAGAAAGGAAAGGTGAGAGGTGCATTCCATTTTTTAAATGTATTTTAATTAAAGCAAAAACAAAACCATGGTAGCTCAAACAAATGGTTCTCTTAATCTGGCACTCTGTAACGAACCCAAGACTCCAGAGGCAGGAACAAGGAGCATCAGTAATTAACTGATGGAGGGAACTCCAGAGGGAAACCAAACCTCAAAGAACTGTTAATAAGTACTTGAACATGTGAGCTTGTGCTATTTCTGGCCTTTCATAACAACTAATATATTTACAGATGTTTTTATTTATATAGAAGTTGGACATATTTTCAGATTTTACTAAACTCTAGATCTTCAATATCCTATAAC
>NW_011248751.1:0-322 GCF_000146605.3 Meleagris gallopavo
TTCTAGATCAGGTTGCTCAAAAGTCCTATCCAGCCTGGTTTTGAATGCTTGGAGGGAGGAGGCATTCACAACCTTGCTGGACAACATGTTCCAGTGTCTCCCCATCCCCACAGTAAAAAATTTCTTCCTGATATGTAGTCTAAATCTTCCCTTTTTCCAGTTTTAAAGCCATTTCCCCTTGTCCTGTCGCTACCTGCCCAGATAAGAAGTCCCTCCCCAGCTTTCCTGTAGGGCCCTTCAGGTACTGGAAGGCCACTCCAAGGTCTCCTTGGAGCCTTCTCTTCTCCACTGGAGCTGATGAGCTCCAGCTCTCTCAGCCTTT
>NW_011248752.1:0-305 GCF_000146605.3 Meleagris gallopavo
CGATAAGGTTCAGGCGTTCCCAGTCCCTACAACATCGAAGCAGCTGCAAGAGTTTCTAGGTGTATTGGGTTATTGGCGTTCTTTTATACCTCACCTAGCGCAGCTGCTAAGACCACCGTCTAGACTCACAAAAAAGGGGCAGCTTTGGGATTGGGGAAAACAGAACAGGATGCTTTTCAACAGGCGAAACTGGCAGTTAAACAAGCCCAGGCATTGGGTCTATTTGATCCTACCCTCCCAGCCGAGTTAGATGTTCACATCACTCAAGATGGCTTTGGTTGGGGCCTGTGGCAACGCCAGAGTTC
>NW_011248753.1:0-346 GCF_000146605.3 Meleagris gallopavo
TCTTGTCAAGGTTGGGTTTGCGCATTCTCAGCAACTGGATGCCATATTCTAATCTAAGCCCAGAAGTCTGCTGTCCCCTCAATAGTTAAAGCGTAGTTCAAAGGAGTTGGAGAAGGCCTGCATTTGATCAAGGTGTCAGATCAAGATAAAGCTAATGCAGGAAGACACTCACCTGCTCCATCTGCCATGTCGGATCCGGATTGGAGCAGAAGAAGGATGTCTGTGTGGTTGATGATAAATTCCACCACAGCCGACTCTGTCTGCAGTTCCATGCAGGCAGCTCTTCCGCTGGGGCAGGCAGACTCGTTCTGCTGTGATCTGTAGAAAAGGCAGCTTTTAGAAGTCA
>NW_011248754.1:0-348 GCF_000146605.3 Meleagris gallopavo
TGAGATTGGATTTCTGGGGCAGACAGGGATATGCATCAAAGTCTTCCAGGTGATAAGGGAACCCTCGTCCTCCAATTGTAAAACTGTCATTCTCGAAGAACTTCTTATATAACTGCAAAAGAAAAACAGAGGTCTTTATGAGGAACTGGCCAACAAGATTGTGTGAATGAGCCAAATATTTGGACTATAGCCCTATATTTTAACTTCATAAAGCTCCATAGTTGACAAAGTTGGCACTGACCCATCTTATGCTTAAGAACATGAGGCCCAAGGAGTAGATGTAGGCAAGAAACCCTTAGTCTCAAGATCTTCACCTCTGGCAGTTCAAGCCTTTTAACTCTAGGGTGC
>NW_011248755.1:0-375 GCF_000146605.3 Meleagris gallopavo
TCCCACAAATACCATTTTTCAACCAGAAATAGGACGTTTTCTCCCAGAAATATCACATTTTGCCCCCAAAACATGACATTTTCTTCTAGAAATACGGGTTTTCTTACAAAATATGATATTCTGCCCCAGAAATTCCAGTTTTTATCACCAAAGACTCTACGTTTTTCACCAGAAATACCTATTTTTATCCCCCAAACATGACATTTTCTCCCAGAAATACCAGTTTTCTTCCCTTAAATAATGACACCTTTTCCAAGAAATAGTAGATTTTTCCCCAAAATATGATATTTCTCCAAGAAATGCCAGTTTTATCGCAAATATACGACATTTTATACCGCAAATAGCCGCTTTCTCCCAAAAATATGCCATTTTCTG
>NW_011248756.1:0-419 GCF_000146605.3 Meleagris gallopavo
CCGCTCACTCGTCGGAGAAAAGCAGCCGGCTGAAGTGGTCCGTTCTCGGCAAGCGAGAAACACCAGACCGCTGCTGACGGCTGAAAGCGGAGTTTGGGGAGAAACGCGATTTCTCGGCCAGCTACGGTAAAGTCTCCGGAGCGGTTCAGCGCGAATGCCTCTTTCAGGGCATGAGAGCGAAGAAGTGCGATTCCGATGCCGACAAGTGCGAATTCAGCCTCCTGCACTACCCTGCGAGTGGGGGTTTTTCTCCGCAGTCCTGGAAAGGAGTCTCTCCCCACTTTCTGAAACGTCTCTCCCTGAGAGCACTACAGCTGTCGCTCCTCGAACTTGCAAATGCCTTATTAGAGAGGGGTTTTTCCCTTCCACTCTTTTTCCCTGTCTGAATGCAGATGTGTAGCAGTGGAAAACCTCACTAG
>NW_011248757.1:0-325 GCF_000146605.3 Meleagris gallopavo
TTATCTTTACAAAATCTTTAACAAAATATTTACCTACATTGGAAGTAAATTGATGGTGTCTTTGTTTCTATCCATATTTGGGCAGTATGTGGTTAATTCATTTCTGTTAGACTCCATTGAGGGATGGCCAAATAATGGTCTGACCTAGGGATGTGGGCTGGTTAGCAAGCCTTACAAGTTATCTGACCACAAAATATCTATAAATCTCTAACAAAATAAAGAAATAATCATTTTCTTAAGTGTAAGATTGTTTGAAACTACACATAATTGACTAAGTGCTATACACAGACTATAACCTTCTACTGTAGGGAGGTCACTGAAAAAT
>NW_011248758.1:0-322 GCF_000146605.3 Meleagris gallopavo
ACGCTCACCAGAGCACCAGCTCTGCTCACCAGCTGTGGGACAAACGCCTCCAGCCCAGCAACGATTGTGAGTGCCTGCATCACTTCTGTGCTTCCATCATAAGCAAAGAGAGCGGTCACCTCCTAGATCCAAATTTTAGGAAGTCCAACACCAGGGTCACCAGTGGGGTGAACGGGGTTAATTGAATGGGGGTTAACTGAAGTAAAGCAACAGCAAAGTGAAGATGACTCTCATGCAGCCCAATAAAAACGCAATATGGCCTCGCAGTGGTCAGTGGAGTCCCAGAGGAACTTGTAGGAACTGGGAGTACAGCACAGCAGTA
>NW_011248759.1:0-330 GCF_000146605.3 Meleagris gallopavo
AGCCGTGAGGGGGGAATGACTGTTAGGCTGGGGAGCTGGTTGGGAACGCGGTCATTTCTCTCTTTGTTGCTCTGAATGGTAAACGATTAAATGTTCAGCGTTCGTTTTTCTGTGTTTTGGCCTGCGGTCAATTCTGCAGCTCCAAAGACCCCCATACCCCCGTGCCCCACCTCAGTGCAAGGACGGGGCACCGCAAATGGCCGCGTCATAGGACTGCAACCACCTGCCCCGTTCCTCCCCCCAAAATCCCCTCCCCTCCTCAGCACTGTGTAGGAAATGGGCTGGGGCGGGGATTCCGGGGAGAGCTGGGGCGGCGTCAGCCTGCAGCAG
>NW_011248760.1:0-308 GCF_000146605.3 Meleagris gallopavo
AGAGTGTTACTGACAGGAAAAGAAAAATTGTATCAATGACATAGATATAGCTGATTATAGAAGTGGTGTTATATATTTTTATATAGAAAAATACATGAGATTGGAAAGTGCATTTGAAATATCTTGAAATTTTGGTCACAACAACCCTACAGGTTTGAGGAAGAGTTACTGGAAAGCTGCCTGACGGAAAGGGACCTTGCTGTAGTGATGGACAGTCAGCTGAATATGAGCCAGCAGTGTGCCCAAGTGGCCAAGAAGGCCAATGGCATCCTGGCTCGTATCAGGAATGGTGGATTAATCTTGCCCTG
>NW_011248761.1:0-327 GCF_000146605.3 Meleagris gallopavo
TCCTCTTTTTGGATGGAAAAGTAGTAGTTTGTGGGAGAAGCTGTCCAAATGTTTTGGGCCCAAGGTAGCATTACTGGGAGGTAATGTCATTGTATTGGAGAAGGGTGGTATTTCTTGGGGAGAATGTGTTCTTTTTGGAAGCCAACGGTGTACTCTGGGGGAAAAAGCGTCCTTTCTGGGAGAAAGTGTCCTAGTTTGGGGAGAAAGTGTCATAGTGCGGAGTGTGGTGTAGCAGATTAGGGGGAATTGGGAGGTATTCCTAAGAGAACTGTCATTTCTGGGTGAAAAGGTCTTATGTGGGGGGGAAAAAGGTGAGGAATGTGTGAG
>NW_011248762.1:0-375 GCF_000146605.3 Meleagris gallopavo
GTGAAGTGTAGGATTAGAAATGGGAATGAGAAAGACCTGGAGCCAAAATTTCAAGAGACAAAAGTCAGTTGGAGATATTTAAAGTAGGAAAGAATAAAGTTTAAACTCAGAGCAAACTCTCTCCCAGATCCTCAGATGGAATCTGGGATTTTGGATCACTGTCTCTCCATTGCAAAATAGCTGATGGGTTTTGATAAAGATTTCATCTTCACTCCCATCTGCTGGCTCTGTTCAGTTACCCTTTATCTCTGCAGTAGACTACTGGCTGAATACTGCTGATGAACAGTGATGTTGATCTGATGTTATGTGGCAGTTCTGGGGCTGTTTACTTTTATCTGAAGTTCTTACCAGGAATCATACATCCATGATGCTGCC
>NW_011248763.1:0-380 GCF_000146605.3 Meleagris gallopavo
AAGCGAAGCAGCGCAGGCAAAGAAGAGAGCATCAGGTGACCTTGCCGGGAGTTATATCTCCTCGCTGACCGCAAAGCCCCCTGGGGAAACGTAGCTGCTCTTCTCCTCTGGACAGGCACCCGGAACTTGAGCATCAGCAGTCAAACCCCCAGTGCATTGCATGATGTTATGATGTGGAATACCGATAATGAAAAATCATGAAACCATGACAACCAGCATGGAGTTAACAGAAAGAGGCGGGGTCACACACTGTGGCACCTCACTGCCTTTGCACTTGGTAGCCTTCAACTCTTTTCCCCTCTCCGTAGAGAGAAGGAAAAAAGCAAAGCAAACCTCTGCAACTTCAGCGTGCTTGATAAGGGCAGCACCTACCCTACAGG
>NW_011248764.1:0-303 GCF_000146605.3 Meleagris gallopavo
AGGTGAACAGAGTCTCCATGAGGCAGAAAGGACATCTGGGAGCAGTAGGGAGGAGTGGGAGAAGAGAGCCAGGAGTTGTGGGGGGCTTCTATGGGGCAGAAAAGGTGGCCGTTGGGGGGGACTGGAGGTCAAAAATGGGGGAACAGACACCAGGGGTCAGGGAGGAGAGCACGGGGGGTACAGGGGACTCTAGGGGTCAGAAAAAGGGGTGAGGAGGTGAGAAGAAAAGGGAGGACAGGGGATCCTCGGGGTCAAATAGGGGGGACTGGGGCGTGGTAGGAGACTCTAGGGATCAGAATGGGG
>NW_011248765.1:0-360 GCF_000146605.3 Meleagris gallopavo
GTAGTCTGATTCCTCCTTTGAAAAGAGGGTTTTATTCTTTACATACGAATTCAGAATCTGACACACCCAATCTTTGTCAGATCCATATTCTGGCCAGAATATTTATTTTCCCTGTATTGGCTCTCTAGGCCATATCTGTATACAATATTTAAGCATCTTTTTCTTATCCTTGTCCCTGGTCTTGGGACCGTCTTTCCAATTCTGAAACATTTCGTAAGGGGCTTCTTTAGGCACAAACCAGGGGACCTTTTTTCCCCTGCTCTCGGGAGCTCCTATTCCCCATCCCTCCGGAGTGCTACTGTGAACTACCCAGCCCACAGGTCACCACACTCCGACTCTCGGATTTAGGGCCAACCCTCC
>NW_011248766.1:0-496 GCF_000146605.3 Meleagris gallopavo
CATATTCTTGCAGTCTACGCCTTTGCTTTCTCTTTGTACTTTTTTCCTTGGTTACTTTGCTATTTTTCTTTTCCTCTTCGCATTTGTTTACTGCTCCTTTGGCTTTGCCTTCTCCTGTTTCCTTTCCTTTTTCGTGGTTCTTTTTCTTTCCAGACCACGCCTTTGCATTACTTTCATCTGTTCGAAAAGCACGCCTTCTCTTCTCTTCTCTCCTTTCAACGTCGTTTTCTCTGCATTCCTTCGAGCTCCTCTTCTTCTCTTCCTTTCACTGCGTTCCTCCTCCTCCCTCGTCGCCATGCCCGCCTCCTTCCTCTCGCGCTGCCTTTTACTTACCTGACGTTCGTCCTCCGGATTCTTCATTTCTGTCTTTCCTCTGCTGACTCGTGTAACTCGAGGCGGCTCCCTCTGCTTTCCTCCCGCGCTCGGTGCCGTTGCGGTCCTTCCTCAGCGGCACAGCTGGCTTCACGCCTCCCGCCGTCCTCGCCTCTTTCCTCGG
>NW_011248767.1:0-375 GCF_000146605.3 Meleagris gallopavo
TGCTCTTTCTGGGAGAGAGTAGCATAGTTGGTTGGAAAATGCCACCCATTTGTGAGAAAGCTGCTTTGTTTCCGGGAGAAAATAGCATTCTTTGGGGAGAAGATGTCCTCTTTTGGATGGAAAAGTAGTACTTGTGGGAGAAGCTGTCCAATGTTTGGGCCCAAGGTAGCATTACTGGGAGGTAATGTCATTGTATTGGGAGAAGGGTGGTATTTCTGGGAGAGAATGTGTTCTTTTTGGAAGCCAACGGTGTACTTTGGGGGGAAGAAGTGGCTGTTTTGGGAGAAAGTGTCCTAGTTTGGGGAGAAAGTGTCATAGTGCGGAGTGTGGTGTAGTAGATTAGGGGGAATTGGGAGGTATTCCTAAGAGAACTGT
>NW_011248768.1:0-309 GCF_000146605.3 Meleagris gallopavo
GAGCCCCCCAGCCACCCTCCATCTCCGCAGCACCACTGCATGTTTACCAGCTGGCAGAGTACAGCAAGGCTAGGAGAGGGCTTTTCTTACATTAATTCTATATTTTATCCCCACTTTGCCCTCTCCCCAGCAAAGAGTTGTTGGGTGATTTTAAATTCCTCGAGATCGAGGATCGGAGGGAAGGGGGAGAAAAAAGGGGGGGAAAAAGAGCCTTAGTACAAACATAATTTACCTTTCTCCTGCTCCCCCCCAACATACTGTAAAAATCAATCCCCTTTGTCATTTTGCTCTGCTTGTGTGAATGTTTAA
>NW_011248769.1:0-367 GCF_000146605.3 Meleagris gallopavo
GTCCCTGAGCACCGCATCCAGACGGTTTTTAGACACATTAGGAACACATCCCCAATTAGCCAGGACTGCTGAAGGATGATGGAGAGCGGCTTTGCAGCCACATCCGCTGACTCCCTCAGCACCCCAGGGTGCAATCCATCCGGCCCCACGGACCTGTGGGTCCAGTTTTCGGAGCAGGTCCAAATCCACTGTGGGTTATGCCTATTCTGCTCCCCATCCCTACCTACCAGCACAAGGGGCTGCGTGCCCAGGGAGCAACCGGCCTTTACCAGGGAGAGACTGAGGCAAAGGAGGCACTGAGTACCTCAGCCTGATCCTGATCCTGGCTCACCGCGATCCCCTCTGCGTCCAACAGGGGATGGAGATT
>NW_011248770.1:0-318 GCF_000146605.3 Meleagris gallopavo
AAATTCCAGTTTTTATCACCGAAGACTCTACGTTTTTCACCAGAAATACCTATTTTATCCCCAAACATGACATTTTCTCCAGAAATACCAGATTTCTTCCCTTAAAAATGACACCTTTTCCAAGAAATAGTAGATTTTTCCCCAAAAATATGATATTTTCTCCAAGAAATGCCAGTTTTATCGCAAATATACGACATTTTTATCCCGCAAATAGCCGCTTTCTCCCAAAAATATGCCATTTTCTGCCAGGAACTGCAGTTTCCTCCCACAAATACCATTTTTCAACCAGAAATAGGACGTTTTCTCCCATCAATACCG
>NW_011248771.1:0-314 GCF_000146605.3 Meleagris gallopavo
CTTTTCTGGAGGATCTCAAGCTGGATGGCTGTAATTAACGTGCTAATTGCATCCATGCGGTGGGTGTTTTTTAAGGGCATTTGTGTGCATCCTTGTTGTGTTTTAAATTATGTTCTGCGTCTCTTCTGATTTCATTTTGCAGCCTGATGGAGTTGAAGGATTGCCTGGGCTCCTCCAGTCAGTGGTGTGAGATGTGTCCAGCAGGTAATGAACATCATGCACCCCATGTTGGTGCGCTGCTTGTATGCAGGTAGGTTTGCGATGTGATCCGACTGCCCCATGCTGACCATCCACAGCTAGATCAAGTTGCTCAG
>NW_011248772.1:0-344 GCF_000146605.3 Meleagris gallopavo
CTAATGTGTTAATTTCTGACAGAATGTATTTTGAAGACAGTCACATAAAAGCAGAAGAGTTATCTTTTATAAAATAAAACAGAAAGCAAAAGTAAAAGCTAAACATCCTAAACTAAAAGGTTGGGCTGATACTCCTGTTGCTCAGAACTGCTCAAAATCATGCAAGCCGTAACTATAATACTCTGGTTAGTATGTTGTGCTTGTACCTATGTTTTAAAATGTATTTGGACCTCCTGTGCTGTTGATGTAATTCTTAACTCATTTCAAAAGAGAATGTGTAAAATTCTTATGTTCTGTATTAACATCACTATTCTGCTAGGTAGTAAACTGTGTGCTTAATTGCA
>NW_011248773.1:0-355 GCF_000146605.3 Meleagris gallopavo
GCAGGAATTACACAAAAGAGAAGGACAAAATATAACTGTTTGGAAAAACAACAACAAAAATAACAAAAACAAAGCAGAAAGCAAACAGACTTACTGTTAGCATATCATCGCATTTCATATCTGGCATATCACCATCTTCACTTTTGTTGTAGAACTTTCGGAAAAATTGAATGCCACTACTGTGTACAAGTATACCACTACTGCCAGTAATCCCACTGTTAGGACAAGCTGGAAAAAAATACATTTATGGTTGTCTTCCTTGAAGGTCTTCTGAACAGACCAATGAAAAAGAATGACAGTTGATACCTGTTTGCCATTGTGGGTCACTGATGAGAGTATAGTTCGTAATGTCTTG
>NW_011248774.1:0-323 GCF_000146605.3 Meleagris gallopavo
CTCACCTGAAGGACAATGCTAAAGACAATGCCGTAGACGGCACACAGCAAAAGAACGAAGCAAGAGAAGAACGAAGCAAGAGGTGGAGCTGGAGATGACGCCAAACAGAAGGATGAAGATATAAGTGGCGCAAGAGATGGCGCCAGCGAGAAGGATGATGCCACAGGCACTACAGCAGACGGCGCCAAACAGAAGGATGATGCCACAGGCACTGCAGGAGACGGCGCCAAAACAGAAGGATGATGCCACAGGCACTGCAGGAGACGGCGCCAAATAGAAGGATGATGCCACAGGCACTGCAGGAGACGGCGCCAAAAAAAAAG
>NW_011248775.1:0-328 GCF_000146605.3 Meleagris gallopavo
ATGCTATTTTCTCCCGGAAACAAAGCAGCTTTCTCACAAATGGGTGGCATTTTCCAACCAACTATGCTACTCTCTCCCAGAAAGAGCACTTTTCTGACAAGTACCTTCCCTTTTCTCTCAAAAATACTGCTAGACACTCCTCAAGAGGACATTTGCTCCCATCTACACCCCCGTTTTCTCCCCCAAAAGGGACCCCCTTTTTCACACCAAAAATACCACACTTGCCCTCCAAGAAGAAGTCAGTCTTTCCCACAATTGTCCACTTTTCTCCCACGTACTTGTCATTTTCTCCCAGAAATACCACATTTCACTTGGAACTTGGGCCTGT
>NW_011248777.1:0-315 GCF_000146605.3 Meleagris gallopavo
CAGCTCTGAAAGAAAGCAGGAATCACTCACCCCACACCCCAAAGGAAGCAGTCTCCAGATTCAGATGCTGCTCTTACAGCTAGCAGCCCTTCAGTGCACTTGCCATCCCCCAAAAAGACAAGATCACAGCCCTGAAAGAAAAAAGAACCACTTACCCCATTCCAAGGACCAATACTCCCCCACACTCTCAAGTGAAGGAAGCAGCTTCCAGCTCCAAAATACCTACCAGCCCTTAAGTACGCTCAGGGTTCCCTGCTAAAAAACAGAGAGAGCAGCTCCACAAAGGAGGAGAGAAAAAAAAAAAAAAAAAAAAAA
>NW_011248778.1:0-383 GCF_000146605.3 Meleagris gallopavo
GTCATGTTTGGGGGATAAAATAGGTATTTCTGGTGAAAACGTAGAGTCTTTGGTGATAAGACTGGAATTTCTGGGGCAGAATATCATATTTTGGGAGAAAGCTACTATTTCTCGGAGAAAACGTCATATTTCTGGTTGAAAAACGGTATTGATGGGAGAAAACGTCCTATTTCTGGTTGAAAAATGGTATTTGTGGGAGGAAACTGCAGTTCCTGGCAGAAAATGGCATATTTTTGGGAGAAAAGCGGGTATTTGCGGTATAAAATGTCGTATATTTGCGATAAAACTGGCATTTCTTGGAGAAAATATCATATTTTTGGGGAAAAATCTACTATTTCTTGGAAAAGGTGTCATGTTTAAGGGAAGAAATCTGGTATTTCTGG
>NW_011248779.1:0-453 GCF_000146605.3 Meleagris gallopavo
ATTAATAACTGCTTTTCTCATGGCTCAAAAAAGAAATCAAATGCCTGAAAAATAAAAAGACGTTTTCCTCTTGCTCTCTTTAGATCTTGCCAGAACATGCAAGTCTGCAATGTCTTTATCTGTACTGTTCTTCCTGTTGCTTAATGTTGATGCTATTTTACAGTAGTAGTGCATGTATGAGCTCTGCAATACACATAGGTAAAGAAGTTCATCTCCAGCATGCTCTGTGAGTGCTCCATGCCTAGCATAAAACTAGAAGCAAGCCGAGAAACAGGAAATAAAGAAAATAATGTATTTACAGGAGGAAAGCAGTTTGTTGCAACAGATATATCCCATTAGTGTTGTGATGACATTATATGCCAGGATATTCCATTTAACTCAATCATAAATGACTTTGCCTAAAGGATTTATCACGTAATAACTTACGTATAGTCATACATTAATACGAAGTTA
>NW_011248781.1:0-370 GCF_000146605.3 Meleagris gallopavo
TGCACACAAGCCTCTTTCCCACTGCCACTGGAGCTCAGTCACTCCACAGCACTCGGATACATCTCTAGCCATTCCCCCTTCATGCTCCAGGCTCTTCAAGACAGGCACAGCCTTCCACTAGCCATTCATGACGCACACCCCTCACTTGCCAGCCTGCTGGGCCCAAAGCAGGACAGAAGGAAGCATTCTGGCTCCCCGTGAACAGGCCACGTGACAACCACGCAGGCCAAGTTTTGTCTTTTCATTTCCCCCGTGCTCTGGAGTCAATGGAAGGGATTCAGGGGGTAGATTGCATGTGTACCTTGAGTCCCACAGCAAGACGCTGACATGTGCAGAGCCCTTACTTGCGGAGAGTTCCCTTGGTTGCTCC
>NW_011248782.1:0-391 GCF_000146605.3 Meleagris gallopavo
CACCCTTGAAGACCCATCAATGAGACAAAAGCTCTCCCTCACCAAGAGGGTATCTTGCAGGTCAGGTCTTACCTTTGTCTGATACTCAATTAAATCCAGACAATTTATGCTCTATATTTCTATTTCTTCCCTTCCACAAGAAGGTGGCTGGATTTAGGCAAGATTTAGTAACAAATACTAAATCTATTTTTCTCCATTAATATTATTTCATACTTCAGAATTCTAGAGTCAGTTAACCACCTCCCAGCTTTCTGAAGTTAAAATGGTCTTCACCTGATGTGGGGTCGTAACCACTAGTTGTCTCCCAAAGGTCAGTTTTCTGCTCTCCTCTACCAGGAGGGCAGTTGCTGCTACAGCTTGGATACACTCTGGCCATCCCCGAGACACTGGA
>NW_011248783.1:0-378 GCF_000146605.3 Meleagris gallopavo
GATGTTGATTGCCACACGGGCACTTCTCTTCTCCTGTCTAAGTCAGAGGCTCCTTGCAAGAAGTGCCTCAGGAAGCCAACTTGGAGCCAGCAACAAAGAAGGGCTCAGGCAGGCACCCAGGAATGGCACAGACAGGAACTGCCAACCTGTTTGTGAGCCTCAGGGTGGGGCTCTGCTTCTCCTGGGCCACCCCACCGCCCTGGTCAGCGGTGGGCGAGGACTGGACAGGACACTCCCCCGTCCTTGGGGGAGCCCCGCTTTGATTTTTGGTGGCAGACTCTGCATGGATCTAGTCCTCCTGTGCACCAGTGGCACAGCAGCAGAGGTGCGCTCCTGGGGCAGGCTGGTCTCGGAGCTGGAGGGAGCTTTCAGCGCGCC
>NW_011248784.1:0-331 GCF_000146605.3 Meleagris gallopavo
TGCCCGTCATTGCCGTGATGAACAAACTGCTGCTTCACAAAGATCTCGGCCTGAGCAGAAATTTCTGCTTTGGAGTCGCGCTGCTACCAAGACAGAAGGCGATAACTGCACGCAGCAGTCTCCTGCTCGTAACATCCTTGCTGCTTCACTCTGGGTGCCGTCACTGAGCAGCATCTCATAGAAAGTTCTTCCCTGGGCAGCTGGCTGCCTTAGTTGGAGCCCTGATGGCAATGACGTGATGATGGCAGGCTTAGTTTTGCTGTTTTCTCCTCGTCAGAATCCTCTGACTTTTGAAGGAAGCAGCTTCTTGGGTTTTTGGTTTGTTTCTTTT
>NW_011248785.1:0-370 GCF_000146605.3 Meleagris gallopavo
ATGCCCTGGCCTACACACAGCCCGGCTTTCCCCGCTCTGCGCTGCCGGCGTCCCCCGCCAGCCCCTGTGCTGTGACAAACACCAGCGGGGCTCGGGCCCAATGCCCCTCCTGCTGCACGCCCTCCCACATCCCCATGTGCCTCAACTCCTCGTGCCTCAACGGAGGCTGATGTGCAGGCCACGGCTGCCCGCGTGCAGCTGGGCTTCCCGGGGCAAACAGCAACCCTCAGCACAGCCCAAGGCTGAGAAAGCCATCAGGGAAGAGAGGCGAGCTCGAGGGGCCGAATGCAGGGACACCTCTCTTCCTCCCGCGCTGCTTCCCCTCCTTTGTGCCTTTGCAGTCCTTGCAGAGCAAGGGGATGCTCACGGC
>NW_011248787.1:0-389 GCF_000146605.3 Meleagris gallopavo
GAAAGAAAAAAGAAACCACTTACCCCATTCCAAGGACCAATACTCCCCCACACTCTCAAGTGAAGGAAGCAGCTTCCAGGTCCAAATACCTACCAGCCCTTAAGGACGCTCAGGGTTCCCTGCTAAAAAAGAGAGAGAGCAGCTCCACAATGGAGGAGAAAAAAAAATAAAAAAAAATACACTCACTCCATCACCAAAGAACAAGGCATACTCCAAAGGAAGCACTCCCCAGGTTCAGATGCTGCCCCTACTCTTCCCAGCCCTTACATGGGATCAGGGAGGGGTGGAGCCTGGCTCTGCCCCACTCCACAGCCAAACTGCCCCCAGCTGTGCTCGCAGGGCTGCACCCGCCCAGGTGTTGCCACAAAACAGGAGGCAAGGGAATGCCC
>NW_011248788.1:0-348 GCF_000146605.3 Meleagris gallopavo
CTGAGAGCAATAACAGCTGTCTCTCCTCGGACTTGCAAATGCCTTATTAGAGCTTGTTTTCCCTTTCACTCTTTTCCTGTCTGAATGCAGGATGTGTAGCAGTGGAAAACCTGACTAGCATGAATTGTGGGCTCGAAATAAAGGCAGAGACATAGTATTCGGAGCTAGTCGAGTGCATTCTGCACGTAGGCTAACTAAGTGCAAACCGCTCCTTTCCGATGTGCGCACAGGAGCCCGCTCACACATCGGAGAAAAGCAGCCGGCTGAAGTGGCCCGTTCTCGGCAAGCGACAAACACGAGACCGCTGCTGACGGCTGAAAGCCGCATTCGGGGTGAAATGCGATTTCT
>NW_011248789.1:0-317 GCF_000146605.3 Meleagris gallopavo
ACCTGAGCCACATCCAGTGCTCGAGTTATGCAAAAGAAAGATGCTCTCACTTTGCAATGACTGAATTTCACTGCTGCATAATAAGAGCTCAGATTTAGCAACAGAGTAAAGGCCAAAGGAGAAAAAAAAAAGGGATTAAGTTTTCCACCTACTAGCTCTGCAGCTTCAGTTTGGTGACATCACAGCTTCATACATGACAGCCAGAGGTTTTGCTTTAATGCTGGCAAGATGCTGCCGTGCTCCGTGACTCCAGCTGTGCAGCTCTGCAGGATGTTAATAGGAGGCAGCAAGCAGTGCGAGCACCGGGTCACGCTCTG
>NW_011248790.1:0-353 GCF_000146605.3 Meleagris gallopavo
GTTTATAGTTTGTCAGAGGACGATACTCAAAAGTATAGGCAGGTTTACGACCACTAGAGTCATCTTGGTGAGGAAAAAAAAAGGCAAAGATATCAGCCTAAGGGAGAATATGGGAGAAAGTGCTCTTAAAAATTAGATCTGCAGGTAAAATTTAAAAAGTTTGGATTACTTTGAGATGATTACTTTAAGATTACTTGCTCTTCTAAATATCTGGATGCAAACCAACTCTGTCTCCTAAACCCTGATTATTACGCTGTGAATTGAATGTGGTGGTGTGCCTTATTCAAGTCACCCTCGTGGGAGGGGCGGTGGAGGGGATGGGCACAGAGCTGGGGGGCCCAAACATGATAGGT
>NW_011248791.1:0-318 GCF_000146605.3 Meleagris gallopavo
GTGTGGTGCCAGCACCTGCAGTGGGGTCAGGAGTCAGCCAAGCAATGGAAAAGCTTTGGTCTATGAACCCGGGAAATTTCATGGATTTTTTTGGAGCAAGACAGGCTCCATTTTGGGTACTGACTTATCTTTTTTTATTTGACGAAAGGAATACCAGTTGTTCCTATTGCCCTCCAGGGCCGTCAGGATCATCTGTTACCATTTGTGTTAGGCAGTCCATCTGCAAGGCAGATGGGAAACACCTGAGAAGCAGCCTCCAGCTTTTCTTCCCCACTGCTGCCCTCCCCTGCACAGCCCTGCTCACCGGGTTCTTGTCTG
>NW_011248792.1:0-321 GCF_000146605.3 Meleagris gallopavo
GAAGGCCACCAGGTTGGTCGAGCACAACCTCCCCTTGGTGAACCCATGCTGACTACTCCTGATAACCTCCTTTTCTCCCAGTTGTCTGGAGATGGTATCCAGCACAAGCTGTTCCATCACCTTTCCAGGGACAGAGGTGAGGCTGACAGGCCTATAATTACCCGGCTCTTCCTTCTTGCCCTTTTTGAAGACCGGAGTGACACTGGCTATCCTCCAGTCTTCAGGAACCTCCCCCGTTATCCAAGACCTCTCAAAAATGATGGAGAGCGGTTCAGCAATGACCTCCGCCAGCTCCCTCAGCACACGTGGATGCACCCCATC
>NW_011248793.1:0-377 GCF_000146605.3 Meleagris gallopavo
CAAACAAAGTGGGTCTAGTGTTAGGGATTAGAAACACGTTGTTAGGATAAGAAACTGGCAGCAACAGGAAACCAGATTTAGCAGACATCAAAGAAGCCGGGGCCTCTACACAAGGCCGGACCGTCTGACTGTGTGAGAAGGCTGGGATGTGACAGGCAGGCACCAACACACTGCCCTGTCTTTCTCCCCAGCTCATCTTTGTGGAAGGAAGGACAAGCAGATACCCGCCAAATAATGACCAGGTGTGAAATAAGGTAATTAGTTAACTCCAGATTTATGCTTAGGCAGCAGAAATTTATGTTTAGTCCAGTGTTTGCATGTTTAGTAAAGCATCGAGAAGATTGTGAACCTAAAGTACTCAGCCAGTGAGGAACCAG
>NW_011248794.1:0-318 GCF_000146605.3 Meleagris gallopavo
GATCCTTTCAGGACTGCGGAGAAAAAACTCCCACTCGCAGGTAGTGCAGGAAGCTGAATTCGCACTTGTCGGTATCGGAATCGCACTCCTTCGCTCTCACACACAGAAAGTGTGAGAAATTCGCTGGGAACAACTCCTGAGACTACGCCGTTGCTGGCCGAGAAATCGCGTTTATCACCGAAAGTGCAGGATGCACTCGACTAGCTCTGAATACTATGTCTCTGCTTTACTTGGAGCCACAATTCGTCCCAGTGAGGCTCTCCACTGCTACACATCTGCATTCAGAGAGGAAAAAGAGTGGAAGGGAAAACCCGCTCT
>NW_011248795.1:0-359 GCF_000146605.3 Meleagris gallopavo
AGAACTGGAGCCAAATATCCCCCTTCTGCACTGGTGATGCCAGAAGCACCCAGGAAGCCTTCCCCAGCTGCCCACACACCTCCCACACAGCACAGTCACAGAGTGTAACTCTCAGCCTCCTGGATCTCTCAGCAACATGAGTCCATGTCCGGAGAGATGAACTCTGCTGTGCAGAGCTGTGGCTGCAGAGGAGCAGCTCGTGGCTTGTCCCTAGGGCTCAGAAGGCGGAGGCTGAGCTGGGTGGGAGGGGAGCACAGGTGATTTGCTCACAGGAAGACATCTGCACTGCAGGGAGAGATGTTGGGCAGCCCAAATTCGCCTGCACAGCCTTTGTGTCGCGACTTCGCTCCCTGTCTCTG
>NW_011248796.1:0-456 GCF_000146605.3 Meleagris gallopavo
TGCAGTTTTCTCCCAGAAATATCACATTTTCTCACAGAAATACCGGTTTTTCCCTCCGAAAAATAGGACATCTTCTCTCAGAAACGGCAGTTTCCCCCCCAAAATACGCCATTTTCACCCAGAAATTGCAGGATTCTCCCCTGAAATATCTACGTTTTCTTCCAGAAATAGCAGATTTCTCCATGAAATATGACATTTTGGAACAGAAATACCAGTTCTCTCACAACAAAATCAGCGTTTTCTACCAGAAATACCAGTTTTCTCCCGGAAATACGGCATTTAACTCTCAGAAATGGCAGTTTTCTCCCCCAAAATATGGTATTTTCTCCAACAAGTGACAGTTTTATCACAAAAATACGACATTTTCCACCACAAATACCAGTTTTCTCCCAAAAACATGCCATTTTCTGCCAGCAACTGCAGTTTCCTCCCACAAATACCATTTTTCAACCAGAA
>NW_011248797.1:0-313 GCF_000146605.3 Meleagris gallopavo
TGCTGTTTCCACCGAGACCAACACATCTCTCCGTGCAGTTGTTACGGCACTTGGGAGCACCGCAGCTCTGCTGCCACCCGTTGGACACAATACAGTCATGAAGGCACTGCCCTGCATCCGTGCCTCTTGCACAAACCTGTGCTCCTTGCTCGGAGCACATGGCTGCACTCTGTGCACCATGTTGCTTACCACCAGAGAAGGCTCAGCTACCCAACAACATTTTGGCTTCCATCTCGTCTGATAACTGCTCATTATGCACAGCCCTCATCTTTGCTTTGGTGAGGGTTGAGGTGGGGGACTGCCATTGCTTCCT
>NW_011248798.1:0-316 GCF_000146605.3 Meleagris gallopavo
TGAAAGTATGACATTTTCTGGCAGGAACTGCAGTTTTCTCCCGGAAATATGACATTTTCTCCCAGAAATACCCGTTTCTCCCCAAAATACGACATTTACTCACTGACATAGGTGTTTCTCCAAAGAAATAAAACATTTCCTCCCCGAAATACCAGTTTCTCCCGAGAAATAGGACTATTTTCCTCAATGAACTTGCTGTTTTTCTCAGGAAATACCTGTTTTCTCCCAGAAATAGGACATTTTTCAACCAGAAACATGACATTTTCTCCCAGAAATACCAGTCGTCTGCCTAGAAATATGACATTTCTCCCAGAAG
>NW_011248799.1:0-341 GCF_000146605.3 Meleagris gallopavo
TTTAGTTTAGCCTGAGAGAATTTCAAAACCTCAATCACCCTTATCCAATGAGTTGTGACAAGGTGTTTTTGCTTAGAGGAGTGATGTTGGAACAGATGACCTCCAGAGGCCTCAAACATGACTATTCTGTGATTCTGTAATTCTGAGATTATGATCTAAAAAATGGACCTAAGTTCATACTTGTCTTCAAACAGGACAGCTGATCCCTACTTGGAACAGAGGAACAGAGAGGCATGTGGCAAAGACCAGTGCCTGTGCCATCCTGGAACAAAGTCCTTCTGTAGAGGCATGAATAAAGTCATTCATTCTGCACAGAGAGGCCTTTGTCTCACCTTCCTTAT
>NW_011248800.1:0-320 GCF_000146605.3 Meleagris gallopavo
AGAGTGTGGGGGAGTATTGGTCCTTGGAATGGGTAAGTGGTTTCTTTTTTTCTTTCAGGGCTGTGATTCTTGTCTTTTTGGGGGATGGCAAGTGCACTGAAGGGCTGCTAGGTGTAAGAGCAGCATGTGAATCTGGAGACTGCTTCCTTTGGGGTGTGGGGTGAGCCCTTAGAATGGGGTGAGTGATTCCTGCTTGCTTTCAGAGCTGTGAGCTCTGCTTTTCTGGAGGATCTCAAGCTGGATGGCTGTCATTAATAGGGCTATGTGCTAATTGCATCCATGCGGTGGGTGTTTTTAAGGGCATTGTGTGCATCCTTGTT
>NW_011248801.1:0-333 GCF_000146605.3 Meleagris gallopavo
TTTGCGGTATAAAATGTCGTATATTTGCGATAAAACTGGCATTTCTTGGAGAAAATATCATATTTTTGGGGAAAAATGTACTATTTCTTGGAAAAGGTGTCATATTTAAGGGAAGAAATCTGGTATTTCTGGAGAAAATGTCATGTTTGGGGATAAAATAGGTATTTCTGGTGAAAAACGTAGAGTCTTCGGTGATAAAACTGGAATTTCTGGAGCAAAATATCATATTTTGGGAGAAAGCTACTATTTCTCGGAGAAAACGTCATATTTCTGGTTGAAAAAACGGTATTGATGGGAGAAAACGTCCTAATTTCTGGTTGAAAAATGGTATTT
>NW_011248802.1:0-305 GCF_000146605.3 Meleagris gallopavo
ACTGAATGCCGACATGAATGTGGCAACACAAAGCCAAGGGGTCATTAGGCCAAGAGAATGGGGCAAGGAACACAAAAATCGGAGGACAAGAGAATGTAATAGTGAAAACAGTGCAAGACCAGAGACAAGCAAGACACAGAACAAAGAGGATAGGCAGCCTTCTGGGCACCATGAAGCGCAATTCAGAGCTCTGGGGGAACCCTATTGTGCCGGGCTGTGGAAATGGGTAAACGCTGGCGGGTGTGCATCGCCCTTACCTGCTGGGCAGACAATGACCAGTCAGCAAAGTGAGGTTCCGGGGCATG
>NW_011248803.1:0-403 GCF_000146605.3 Meleagris gallopavo
TTTTGTATGGCTTCCTGTGGCTGTTTTCTTTGCTCATCTACAATGTTGTGGTATTTCTGAACAAAAATTAAGCTGTCTGCTGACCTAAACGTTAGTGGTTAACTTTAAAAGTTCATCAGAGACAATAAATTCTCAGAAGTTAAATAAATAAAGGAATAATAGAGATTCTAACTAGATAGTTCTAGAAAGCCTACTTTTCTGAACTAAAAAGGTAAAAGGTTATTTCAGACAAACTACGGTTAAAAAAAATGCTTTGGTGTAGAAATCAGTCTCCTCTCCTCCCTCATATTGTTAGGATAAAGTATTTAAAGCTGAATTAGTGTTTAGTGTATGTGTACCTTATGTTGTCTATATAAATAGTGTATGGTATACCATTTGTCTGTACTGTCAATACCATGGTAAT
>NW_011248804.1:0-315 GCF_000146605.3 Meleagris gallopavo
GTTGGAATCAACCTTGTGAGCCCAGACTTCCCCCACGTACTGCCTACTATCTGGTAATGGTTTACAATACTGGTTGGTGATCAGCACTAACACAGACTGTCAGATATTACCACATTGAAACCTTACATTGTAGTAAAAATAGAAGACATCTATGAAAAATAGAAGACAGCAAACAATTAAAACCAAGATACAGTATCTCTTGATCAAACAAGTGACATTTAGTATTTAACTTCTAAGTACATATTATACATATATATATATATATACACACACACACACACACACTTTGGAAGAAATAAAACTTACTCCTTGGTG
>NW_011248805.1:0-324 GCF_000146605.3 Meleagris gallopavo
GAAGACCCATTGGGAGTTTCTGAAAGGCTGGACCAGTTTTTAGGACCAAGTCTTTACACCTGGGAAGAGTTACAATCTATATTAGGGATCTTATTTACTGCAGAAGAGAGAGAGATGATCCGGAGGGCAGGAATGAGAATCTGGGATTGTCAGCATCAGGCTGGCCCGGGAGCAGATGAGAAGCGGCCTCTCCAAAAGCCGCCCTGGAATAACCAAAATGCAGAAGCACCCAGCTGATATGTCAGACCTCAAACGATTATCATTCAAGGAATCAGGGAGTCCGTTCCTCGGGGACAGAAGATGAATAAAGCCTTTAGTGAGCAG
>NW_011248806.1:0-344 GCF_000146605.3 Meleagris gallopavo
AAGAAATCTGGTATTTCTGGAGAAAATGTCATGTTTGGGGATAAAATAGGTATTTCTGGTGAAAAACGTAGAGTCTTCGGTGATAAAACTGGAATTTCTGGGGCAGAATATCGTATTTTGGGAGAAAGCTACTATTTCTCGGAGAAAACGTCATATTTCTGGTTGAAAAACGGTATTGATGGGAGAAAACGTCCTATTTCTGGTTGAAAAATGGTATTTGTGGAAGGAAACTGCAGTTCCTGGCAGAAAAATGGCATAATTTTTGGGAGAAAGCGGCTATTTGCGGTATAAAATGTCGTATATTTGCGATAAAAACTGGCATTTCTTGGAGAAAATATCATATT
>NW_011248807.1:0-441 GCF_000146605.3 Meleagris gallopavo
CAACCCAGAAATATGACGTTTTTCTCCGAGAAATAGTGCTTTCTCCCAAAAATACGATATTCTGCCCCAGAAATTCCAGTTTTATCACCGAAGACTCTACGTTTTTCACCAGAAATACCTATTTTTTATCCCCCAAACATGACATTTTCTCCAGAAATACCAGATTTCTTACCCTTAAATATGACACCTTTTCCAAGAAATAGTAGATTTTTCCCCAAAATATGATATTTTCTCCAAGAAATGCCAGTTTTATCGCAAATATACGACATTTTATACCGCAAATAGCCGCTTTCTCCCGAAAGTAAGCCATTTTCTGCCAGGAACTGCAGTTTCCTCCCACAAATACCATTTTTCTTCAAGAAATATGACTTTTTCTCCCAGAAATATCAGATTTTGCCCCCAAAACATGACATTTTCTTCAAGAAATACGCGTTTTCTTAC
>NW_011248808.1:0-387 GCF_000146605.3 Meleagris gallopavo
AACCTCATATAAAACTCCAGATCCGCCCCCTAGCAACCCCATATTCGCCCCCCTCTGGCCCCCACAGTGACCCCCATATCCACCCCCTCTCACCCCATATTGCCTCATATTGCCCCCATATTGACCCCATATCAACGAATACAGCAAGGAGAGAGTGTGAGTAAAACCTGGAGAAAAGTCAGAGTAAAGAAGGAGTAAAGTATGGGTAAACCCAGAGTAAAGTGTGAATAAATGTTGAAGTAAGGTGTGAGTACACCTGGAATAGAGTGTGATAGCCAGTTGTGGGAGTAAAACCTGGAGAAAAGTCAGAGGAAAGCATGAGTAATTCTTGCGTAAACCAAGTAAACTGTGAGTATCAACTGTGAGTATCACATGAAGGTGAGAGCA
>NW_011248809.1:0-427 GCF_000146605.3 Meleagris gallopavo
TCCAGAAACAGAGCACCAAGCTCATCATCTACAATCAAGAACAGATGAGAGAAGTTCCCACTGCATGGCATGATCTCCTTCCCCCGCAGTAACTGGACGTGGGTCATGGGACGGGATGGGAGAAGGACTCGGGTCACGATTTCCAAAGTTGCAGAGTGGCCACGATGACCTGTAGGCTGGCACCTGGCAGGTACACAATACTCTCTCCAGGCCACGTGCCGCATCCCTCACGGACCGCACGGAACAAGATGCAGCCCCTCGGGGCTTTCTTACTGGGAGGTCTCTGATATACACAAAGGAAGGCCGCACTGAAGCACTGCAGGGAAGCACATGTGTCTCCTCCTCTGGGCTGTGGGCCGGGGCTCTGTGTTGGAAACTGGGAGTCACCTACGGGGAGTACCGCACACGCCTGGGGCAGAAAACGCTC
>NW_011248810.1:0-309 GCF_000146605.3 Meleagris gallopavo
GAGGGAGCTGCTAATTTTACAGGGTTGGGGATTTTTAAGCAGGTTTCCAGCCTCTCCTTTGAATTCTTTATGCGGATTTTCAATGCTCACCTGATCACGTTATTAATCTCCGTGAATGTACTGCTCACCATTTCACTTATTATTAGTATTTATTATATTTTGAAGGAAGTCTGCCCCAAAACCAGTAAATACTGAGTGGCAGGGAATGTGGAGAGGCCTGGGTGAGACTTTTAGAGAGATGGAAATCTTCGGTGTCATGGAACTTTACTCCAGAACACCTGAAAGACCCTGAAAATTTAAACAGATATT
>NW_011248811.1:0-316 GCF_000146605.3 Meleagris gallopavo
TCTCCCAAAATATGATATTTTGCACCAGAAATTCCAGTTTTATCACCGAAGACTCTACGTTTTCTACCAGAAATACCAATTTTCTCCTCAAAAATTACATTTTCTCCAGAAATACCAGATTTCTTCCCTTAAATATGACACCTTTTCCAAGAAATGGTAGATTTTTCCCCAAAAATAAGATATTTTCTCCAAGAAATGCCAGTTTTATCGCATAAATACGTCATTTTATTCCGCAAATACCCGCTTTCTCCCAAAATAATGCAGTTTCCTGCCAGGAACTGCAGTTTCCTCCCACAAATACCATTTTTCTAACCAG
>NW_011248812.1:0-310 GCF_000146605.3 Meleagris gallopavo
TCTCTTTGTTTTTAAATGTTGTTTTTATTGTTACTTATTGTTGTTATTTATTTATTTATTTGCTTGCTTATTTATCGGCTCGCTCGCTCATTTATTTATTCATTCATTCATTCATTCATTCATTCATTCATTCATTCATTCATTCATTCATTCATTCATTCCTCGTGTTTTATTTCTTATCGTATTTTTCCCCTTTTAATTTTCGTTTATCGATCTTTAGGTGTTCCGTCCCCGTCCCCGCCCGCCCGCCCGTCCCGTCCGTCCCGGTTTCGCGATTTGTTGATTGATTGATTGATTGATTGGATTTTTT
>NW_011248813.1:0-430 GCF_000146605.3 Meleagris gallopavo
AAAACGGGGTGTAGATGGGAGAAAATGTCCTGTTGAGGAGTGCCTAGCAGTATTTTTGAGAGAAAAGGGAAGGTACTTGTCAGAAAAGTGCTCTTTCTGGGAGAGAGTAGCATAGTTGGTTGGAAAATGCCACCCATTTGTGAGAAAGCTGCTTTGTTTCCGGGAGAAAATAGCATTCTCTGGGGAGAAGATGTCCTGTTTTGGATGGAAAAGTAGTACTTGTGGGAGAAGCTGTCCAATGTTTGGGCCCAAGGTAGCATTACTGGGAGGTAATGTCATTGTATTGGAGGAGGGAGGTATTTCTGGGAGAGAATGCGTTCTTTTTGGAAGCCAACGGTGTACTTTGGGGGGAAGAAGTGGCTGTTTTGGGAGAAAGTGTCCTAGTTTGGGAGAAAGTGTCATAGTGCGGAGTGTGGTGTAGTAGATTAGG
>NW_011248814.1:0-329 GCF_000146605.3 Meleagris gallopavo
AGAAATGCCAGTTTAATCGCAAATATACGACATTTTATACCGCAAATAGCCGCTTTCTCCCAAAAAATATGCCTTTTTCTGCCAGGAACTGCAGTTTCCTCCCACAAATACCATTTTTCAACCAGAAATAGGACGTTTTCTCCCATCAATACCGTTTTTCAACCAGAAATATGAACGTTTTCTCCGAGAAATAGTAGCTTTCTCCCAAAATATATGTCGTTTTCTTCCAGGAACTGCAGTTTCCTCCCACAAATACCATTTTTTCTACAAGAAATATGACGTTTTCTCCCAGAAATACCAGATTTTGCCCCCAAAACATGACATTTTCT
>NW_011248815.1:0-430 GCF_000146605.3 Meleagris gallopavo
GCTACTAACATGTATACGCTGTTCTTACATTCCACATCAGCTAATTCTAAAGTTGTGTTACAGCTTAATTCTTTAGGTCAGTTGCCCCGTTTGCAGTGATCAATGCAGAAACAACACTTTCCACTTTCCACAGGCCGAAAGCCACAGCCAGAGAGGCCAGCACTAGTCCTGGGGCCTGAAGCCACAGCCACAGCCAGACAGGCTGGAATTGGCCCGAGGCCTAAAGTCACAGTCTAAGAGGCCGGCACCGGCCCTGGGGCTTAAAGCCACAGTCACAGCCCAAGAGGCTGGCAGCAGCCCCAGGGCCCAAAGTCACATCCCGAGAGGCCTGCACTGGCCCCGAGGCCTAAAGCCCAGCCAGAGCACAAGAGGCCAGCACCAGCTTAGGGCCTAAAGCCACAGCTGGAGAGCCGGCACTGGCCCTGGGCCT
>NW_011248816.1:0-337 GCF_000146605.3 Meleagris gallopavo
ATGTCACATTCTTGGGGAGAATCATGGTATTTCTGGTAGGAAACGTGTTTGGGTGAGAAAGCCTAGGGTATTTCTGGAACGAAAATGGTAATATTTCAGGGAGAAAGCTGGTATTTCTGGGTGAAAATGTGATATTTCTGGGTAGAATATTGCAATTTCTGGGTGAAAATGGCGTATTTTGGGGGGAAAATCTCCACTTTCTTGGAGAAAATGTCCTCTGTTCGGAGGGAAAACTGGTATTTCTGTGAGAAAATGTGGTATTTCTGGCCGAAAACTGCAATTCCTGGCAGAAAATGTCCATTTTGGGGGGAGAATCCTGGTATTTCTGGTAGGAACG
>NW_011248817.1:0-344 GCF_000146605.3 Meleagris gallopavo
CCAAAAATATGCCATTTTCTGCCAGGAACTGCAGTTTCCTCCCACAAATACCATTTTTTCTACAAGAAATATGACATTTTCTCCCAGAAATATGAGTTTTCTCCCAAAATATGATATTTTGCACCAGAAATTCCAGTTTTATCACCGAAGACTCTACGTTTTCTACCAGAAATACCAATTTTCTCCTAAAAAATTACATTTTCTCCAGAAATACCAGTTTTCTTCCCTTAAATATGACACCTTTTCCAAGAAATAGTAGATTTTTCCCCAAAAATATGATATTTTCTCCAAGAAATGCCAGTTTAATCGCAAATATAACTACATTTTATACCGCAAATACCCGC
>NW_011248818.1:0-357 GCF_000146605.3 Meleagris gallopavo
TTCCCCCCCCAAAATACGCCATTTTCACCCAGAAATTGCAGTATTTCTCCCCAGAAATAGCACGTTTTCTTCCGGAAATAGCAGATTTCTCCATGAAATATGACATTTTTGGAACAGAAATACCAGTTCTCTCACAACAAAATCAGCGTTTTCTACCAGAAATACCAGTTTTCTCCCGGAAATACGGCATTTAACTCTCAGAAATGGCAGTTTTCTCCCCCAAAAATATGGTATTTTCTCCAACAAGTGACAGTTTTATCACAAAAATACGACATTTTCCACCACAAATACCAGTTTTCTCCCAAAAATATGCCATTTTTCTGCCAGGAACTGCAGTTTCCTCCCACAAATACCTTT
>NW_011248819.1:0-315 GCF_000146605.3 Meleagris gallopavo
CATCCCGTTCCACGCTGTTTCCAGCATCGGTGGGGAAAGGAAGAGCAACTGACATCACCTACCCAGGCTTCTGCAAAGCCTTCGATACGGTCTCACACCACAGGGAGAAGCATGGCGGAGAGCTCTCGTGCCACAAAGCTCGGGGCTGGAGAAATCAAGGTTGCTCCAAGATGCTGCTTTAAAACAACATGACTTACTGCACATGAGGCATGAAAGACAAGCTTAAGCTTAAAAAGCCTCCAATCCCCGTGGATGTGGCTGTCTGCACAGACACCAGCCGCCTGGTGATGCTCACCCACCAAAGCGCTCGCCCAG
>NW_011248820.1:0-317 GCF_000146605.3 Meleagris gallopavo
CTTTCTGTCACGCTCTCTCTCCCTGGGGAGCGAAACTAAATGTCGCTCCCCCGAAACTTTCCAACAGCCTTATTAGAGAGGGGTTTTTTGCTCTCCCAACTCTTTTTCTTCCGAGCATGCACAAGCGTAGCCATGGAGAACAACACCAAAAAGAATTGCCGCTCGAAATGAAGGCAGAGACGTCGTATTCACAGCTAGGCCTAGTGCATTCTGCATGTACCCAAGGCGAAGTGCAAACCGCTCCTCTCCGACGTGCGGACACGAGACCGCTCGCGCGTCGGAGAAAAGCAGCAGGCAGAAGTCGCCCGTTTCTCGGC
>NW_011248821.1:0-439 GCF_000146605.3 Meleagris gallopavo
TTTCGACTTGTGGACAAGGGCTGATGGATACCAGCACAAGCTGATTCTTCCCTTCAGCCACAAGCCAGACCTTAGCTGGCAGTTCCCATCTCAACATTCTCCCCAGCCATGGCTCTAAGAAAACGTAGGCAATCAGAGCAAGAGAAGCAAAATGCAGACGAGTTGCCTACCAAGGAAAGGCTGCAGGGTGAAAACAAGATACAAAGCATACTTGCTCTGTGTCTGGCAAAGTGAAGCTGAAAGAGCCAGCACCAGAAGTGCTCTTAGAAGAACTACAGCCATTCCCTTGTCCGTCTTCCCTGCTGGTCACAGTTAAGGTCCCTAACTCTCGGTGGCTTCCTTCAGCACCAACACAAACAGCTTCTTAATTGGGTACAAAAGGTGGGCATCTGCAGTCTGTGGCCTACAGGACCCCATCACCAGCAGCTTTGCTGTGGCT
>NW_011248822.1:0-405 GCF_000146605.3 Meleagris gallopavo
AACAGTGGGGAAAGATTCAAAGAGACCTATTATGCACAGGAAACATTATATATGAATTTTGAAAAATGCATCTGGTTCCATTAGAATAAATGCATACCACTGTGACCTAGTCCACAAAATTAGAATGGCTCAAGGATACCATTTAGACTTAGAGCCAAGGCTATTGATTTGTTACAAGTGAATACCTGCAGTTGTCCTTAAATCTCAACTGACCCATTACGTACTACAGAAAATCTTGATTTCCTGAAGTGTCACTAGAATACAAAGTTGGTTGCTAATGATTATAGATTTGTAAGCTATGCTTCTTGCACAGAAAGAACAAATATGGGCAATACCAGGTTATAAGATCTTCATGTTCAGATGACTTCAGGCTTTAGATGAGGAGAAAACAACATTTGATGCGAA
>NW_011248823.1:0-327 GCF_000146605.3 Meleagris gallopavo
CTTACCACCAGAGAAGGCTCAGCTACCCAACACCATTTTGCTTCCATCTTGTCTGAGAACTGCTCATTATGCACAGCCCTCATCTTTGCTTTGCTTTGGTGAGGTGGGGACTGCCATTGCTTCCTCAGTCCCACACACCCCTTCCCATCCCACACTGCCATGGCAGATCAAGGTTCTGGACCACCTGAGGACCCAAACAGCCAGGAGTCTTTGGGTCCTGACGAGATGAGTCCCAGAGTTCCGAGGGAATTCACCGCAGCAGTCACCGAGCCACTCTCCATGGTATTTCAGAAGTCGAGGCAGTCAGGTCAAGTCCCTGCTGAGGAG
>NW_011248824.1:0-389 GCF_000146605.3 Meleagris gallopavo
TAGGACATTTTCTCAATGAACTTGCTGTGTCTTCTCAGAAATACCTGTTTTCTCCCAGAAATAGGACATTTTTCAACCAGAAACATGACATTTTCTCCCAGAAATACCAGTCGTCTGCCTAGAAATATGACATTTTTCCCCAGAAGTTGCAGTATTCTCCCCTGATATATGACGTTTTCTCCTAGAAAATACAGTTTTCTCCAATTATAGATGACGCTTTCTCCCAGAAATACAAGCTTTCTCCATGAAAGATGACATTTTGTGCCAGAAATACCAGTTTTCTCCTGACAAACCCAACGTTTCTACCAGAAATTCCAGTTTAGTCCCCAAACACGGCATTTCTCCCAGATATGCCAGTTTCATCCTCAAAATATGACATTTTCTCCAAG
>NW_011248825.1:0-352 GCF_000146605.3 Meleagris gallopavo
CAAGCAGCGCACCAACATGGGGTGCATGATGTTCATTACCTGCCGGACACATCTCACACCACTGACTGGAGGAGCCCAGGCAATCCTTCAACTCCATCAGGCTGCAAAATGAAATCAGAGGAGACGCAGAACATCATTTAAAACACAACGAGGATGCACACAATGCCCTTAAAAAACACCCACCGCATGGATGCAATTAGCACATAGCCCTATTAATTACAGCCATCCAGCTTGAGATCCTCCAGAAAAGCAGAGCTCACAGCTCTGAAATCAAGCAGGAATCACTCACCCATTCTAAAGGCTCACCCCACACCCCAAAGGAACGCAGTCTCCAGATTCAGATGCTGCTCTT
>NW_011248826.1:0-354 GCF_000146605.3 Meleagris gallopavo
GATTGTCCCCCTCGACTCCGGCTCCTGGTGCGGCCCCATGTGCAGCACTGCGTCCAGGCCTGGGGCGTCCAGCACAGGAATGATGTGGAGCTTTTGGAGCAGGTCCAGAGAAGGGCCACGAAGA
Source organism: Meleagris gallopavo (assembly GCF_000146605.3). Taxonomy (NCBI): domain Eukaryota; kingdom Metazoa; phylum Chordata; class Aves; order Galliformes; family Phasianidae; genus Meleagris; species Meleagris gallopavo. Next base: position 125 of record NW_011248826.1, read on the forward strand.
TGATCAGAGGGCTGGAGCACCTCTCTTAGAAAGAAAATGTTTGACGGAACTGGGATTGTTTCTGTGGGAGAAGAGAAAGCTCTGGAGATAGCTCATGACAGCCTTCCAAGACTCGAAGGGAGCGCATAAGCAGGAGGGGGCAACGGCTGTTTAGGAGGGTGGATAGCGATAGGACAAGGGGAAATGGTTTTGAAGTGAGACAGGGGAGGTTTAGGTTGGTTATTAGGAGG
>NW_011248827.1:0-399 GCF_000146605.3 Meleagris gallopavo
AGTTATATATGAACATAATTCCACAACAAGTAATTATGGCCTTGACAATTTGCCAATAGGTTGAGAGTAACATGACGGCTTGTAAGCCTTTACTCAACACCCCCACAATGAAAAGTGGGTTCATTGCTGGTGCCTATTAAAACAGGGGTTAATGAATTGAAACTGACAAGAAGAAGGAGGAAAAAGGGAAAAAAAAAAAAAAGAAAAAAGGCACTACCCAGACTGAGCAGTGCTCAAAGTTTACAAATATCCCAGAACACTGGCAGCACGCCTAGTCTTTCAAGGTCAAGTTTTCCAGCACAGAAAACCTAACTACTGATAATGCTCCCTAACGAAGCTCTCTAAGAGCAGAGAGAGAGATTCGTTCTAAAAGCTAAGAAATAGAACTATGCCCGCATT
>NW_011248828.1:0-447 GCF_000146605.3 Meleagris gallopavo
TAGTCAGGTTTTTCCACTACTACACATCTGCATTCAGAGAGGAAAAGAGTGGAAGGGAAAACAAGCTCTAATAAGGCATTTGCAAGTTCGAGGAGCGACAGCTGTAGTGCTCTCAGGGAGAGCGTTTCAGAAAGTGGGGAGAGATCCTTTCAGGACTGCGCAGAAAAAACCCCCCACACGCAGGTAGTGCAGGGAGGCTGAATTCGCACTTGTCGGCATCGGAATCGCACTCCTTCGCTCTCACGCGTAGAAAGCGGCATTCGCGCTGAACCGCTCCGGAGACATTGCCGTCGCTGGCCGAGAAATCGCGTTTCTCCCCAAATGCCGCTTTCAGCCGTCAGCAGCGGTCTCGTGTTTCTCGCTTGCCAGACGGACCACTTCAGCCGGCTGCTTTTCTCCGACGAGTGAGCGGGCTCCTGTGCGCGCATCGGAAGGAGCGGTTTGCAC
>NW_011248829.1:0-351 GCF_000146605.3 Meleagris gallopavo
TGTGTGTGTGTATATATATAGTGTGTGTGTGTGTGTGTGTAGTAGTAGTGTGTGTGTGTGTGTAGTAGTGTGTGTGTGTGTGTGTGTGTGTGTGTGTGTGTGTGTGTGTGTGTGTGTGTGTGTGTGTGTGTGTGTGTGTGTGTGTGTGTGTGTGTGTGTGTGTGTGTGTGTGTGTGTGTGTGTGTGTGTGTGTGTGTGTGTGTGTGTGTGTGTGTGTGTGTGTGTGTGTGTGTGTGTGTGTGTGTGTGTGTGTGTGTGTGTGTGTGTGTGTGTGTGTGTGTGTGTGTGTGTGTGTGTGTGTGTGTGTGTGTGTGTGTGTGTGTGTGTGTGTGTGTGTGTGTGTGTGTGTGT
>NW_011248830.1:0-490 GCF_000146605.3 Meleagris gallopavo
TTAACTAAGTGATGGCACACTGTGGCTTCACAGGAGGATAAGCTAAAGAAAGCTAAAGAAATAAAGCCTTAGAAATAAGGAACAATGTCAAAAGTATCTAAAAGTAGGGGAAAAGAAGATATCATTGAAAATGGATTATATATTGGAGATGTGAAGAAAGAGGCTGAAAAGAAGAGGAAGAAATACTTTATGAAAAGATAATGGGAAGAGATGTCTTACTGCCAGCTTCAAAGAAGCTCAGAATGACTGCCTCCAATCACACAGTTGCACAGCAGAAAGATAACAAGTAGGGAAGGAAAATGAGTATGATTTAAGTATCTCAAAATAACTCTTTTTAGCCACATCTGAAGACAAATAGAAGAAAGGTCAACTGCAAGAATGTGAAGCTGCTAAGAAACAAAGGAAAATGGTAAAACAACATTTGAAAATGAGAAATGGCAATGAGGAGAGGAAGAACTCCAGTCCTTGCCCCTATTAAAAGTGAATTTGT
>NW_011248831.1:0-336 GCF_000146605.3 Meleagris gallopavo
TGTGAGATGCATTGCTACAAGATTCCTGAAGTTTGGGTCGAGGGTTAAGGTAGAGCAATTAGAGACTTGGCTAGCAATACTTGCCTTTGATAAGCTACGGGTGTACACTCTCATCGTCCATGAGCTGCCAGAACTGAGGGAGATGTTTCCCAGGGTCTTTACAGGATCACCTGGATCTTCCCCAGTGCTATTTCTGTCTGTCTGACTTGGACCTGCCCCCACACCACCAGCCCTCCCATCTCCAGCACTGTCTTCAAAGGAGAAACAGGTCCAGTTCTGCTCGAAAGTTATTTCACTTTCATTTATTTCACTTTTAAATCTGTTCCACAATCCTCT
>NW_011248832.1:0-324 GCF_000146605.3 Meleagris gallopavo
TTTGGGAGAAGCAACTATTTCTCGGAGAAACGTCATATTTCTGGTTGAAACGGTATTGATGGGAGAAACATCCTATTTCTGGTTAGAAATGGTATTTGTGGGAGGAACTGCAGTTCCTGGCAGAAATGGCTTACTTTCGGGAGAAAGCGGCTCTTTGCGGTATAAATGTCGTATATTTGCGATAAAACTGGCATTTCTTGGAGAAATATCATATTTTGGGGAAAATCTACTATTTCTTGGAAAAGGTGTCATATTTAAGGGAGAAATCTGGTATTTCTGGAGAAATGTCATGTTTGGGGATAAAATAGGTATTTCTGGTGAAAA
>NW_011248833.1:0-395 GCF_000146605.3 Meleagris gallopavo
TTCTCACTGCATTGTACACCATTTATTAACATTGTGTACTAGATACAGACACTTGTTAATAATCCTGTGCTGCCTTGGCTGTGTAAACTTTTCTGTTTGAGAAGGGAAGGGAGTAAAGGAAGGAAAGAGCATATTATGTAGGAACAGTAGAAGTACAGAACAGCCAAGAATGGGAAAAGGTGATGCCAGTATTTAATTCAAAAATGATTTTTAGCTATTATTGGAAAACCCAGAGATCCAACACTACACGCAAGAAGATTCCAAACTGAATGTTGTGTTTCGAGATCCACTTACGCCATATATGTTTTCTAATGGAAGCTTTCAAAGCGTTCGAGATATTTTCAAACACGACCTGGAATACAAACTCTATTACTGGAAAGATCAAAGTTCTGGAA
>NW_011248834.1:0-424 GCF_000146605.3 Meleagris gallopavo
AAATAAGTTGATTAGCCCTATTGATGTGGCCACTAAACAAGACTGTTCAAATGTTTCACCTGGAAGCACAAGGAAGCAGTTACTTTAGAAGATTGACTGTGAGAACAAAACAAACAAAACCAAACCGAACAAAAGTTGGCAGTTCTAAGTACAATCCAGCAGAGGGAAACACAAACTCAAGAAACTAACTCAAACCTCTTGGATATGTTTTCACCCATCAAAACTGACTTATTTACCCACAGATGAACCGATGAACTAGATCCATTAAAATGTGATAAGGTATGTCATCTTCTATCCTGCATATTCTATGTATATCGACAGAAAATTAAAAAAAAGGAAAAATCTACTAGAATTTGCTGATTTGCATTGTATTTGTTAATATATGACTAAGATACCTTTGTCTAGTATTTTTTTTTTTTAATTT
>NW_011248835.1:0-387 GCF_000146605.3 Meleagris gallopavo
AAGCTTTGTGTACAACATATAAAAATACTACATAGGAAAATTTCTTATAGTGTTTCTTATTATCTCTTGTGTCTCTGAAAATTAACCAAGTTTAAGTGTCCTGTATCTTATATTTCAGAAAATCTGACCAGAAAAGTTTGAAGGTAACCACAGTAAAATTTGGTTGTTGTCTCTCAGCATGCAGTGCTTTTGGACAGTTCATTTTCCCCAACAGGATGTGAGCAAAAGCACTCGTACATCGAGGGGATCGACAAACACCTTAATAGATACTTATAAGGAGAAATGTATCATGTGGATCTGTGTGTGGGATTGGACCTAAATGAAATAAGTGCAAAGAAGACGAAAAATTTCAGACCATCAACCATGTTACTTTTATTTAATAAGTAA
>NW_011248836.1:0-360 GCF_000146605.3 Meleagris gallopavo
TTTCATTCCCTTAACTGTGGTAGCATGTTGTATAGGATGAAACTAAATTTAATAGTGTGTGTTAACCTCAGATTTGTTCTATACTATACATCACCTTGCTTGGTCTTGGTAAACTGTGATCAGATGATCACTGTGAAGTCAGTTACAGCGTAACACATTCTTCTGTCCTACATTTGCCTCTTCTGGATGTATTTCATTTTCCTTTGCAAATTTAACATCAGCTCTGTATGAAAATCTTAGCATTTATGGCTTGATTAACTATGTTGTGAATGTGCAGTGAGCCACTTGATATGAAGTGTGGGTCTGAGTCTGCAAGGCACAATTCGGATTGGCCCAAAGCTCCAAGTGCATATTAAGGCA
>NW_011248837.1:0-465 GCF_000146605.3 Meleagris gallopavo
TTTTTAGCAGGGAACCCTGAGCGTACTTAAGGGCTGGTAGGTATTTGGACCTGGAAGCTGCTTCCTTCACTTGAGAGTGTGGGGGAGTATTGGCCCTTGGAATGGGGTAAGTGGTTTCTTTTTTCTTTCAGGGCTGTGATCTTCTCTTTTGGGGGGATCCCAAGTGCACTGAAGGGCTGGTAGGTGTAAGAGCAGCATCTGAATCTGGAGACTGCTTCCTTTGGGGTGTGGGGTGAGCCCTTAGAATGGGGTGAGTGATTCCTGCTTTCTTTCAGAGCTGTGAGCTCTGCTTTTCTGGAGGATCTCAAGCTGGATGGCTGTAATTAATAGGGCTATGTGCTAATTGCATCCATGCGGTGGGTGTTTTTTAAGGGCATTGTGTGCATCCTTGTTGTGTTTAATGATGTTCTGCGTCTCTTCTGTATTTCTATTTTTGTCTAGCCTGATGGAGTTGAAGGATTGCCT
>NW_011248838.1:0-425 GCF_000146605.3 Meleagris gallopavo
AAGGCCGCCCACGGACACCCCTGACAGGGCCCATGCGGGTGTCCCAGAACAAATGTTCAACCATCTCACACGGGCTGGGCGGCCTTTGCCAAGAGCGACCGGCAACCTCATCATATTTACTGCAGTGACGGAAACAGCTGCGAGACGATCAAAACTTCAAAGTACTCCCAAAAGAGCCAGGCTACGAATAACGCAGCAAATGCCAATGGGAACCTGGAACTCAGAGAACTTTACAGTCCCTAGGAGAAGAAAAAGCCTCCTCGGGTGACTTGAGCTACGATGCCCAGCCACCTGAGGAAAAGAGCTGGCCATCGGGCAGTTTATGGCACGACAGGGGGATGGTGGTTCCCCTGTAACGGGGGCCTCCAGGCGGGACCAGAGGCCCCTGTGTCAAATGAGCAACTTTCGGTCCCCAAAAAGCGCAC
>NW_011248839.1:0-379 GCF_000146605.3 Meleagris gallopavo
TGACAAGACAGTCCTGTAAGATAACGTCTCTTTAGGGAGCAGTTTCATGCTTCTCCTCATCTAGTTAAAAGGAAAGACAAAATAGCTGTGGCAAGAGATAACGTGAGAAGGAAGTTAAACCATTTCTGGAGTATTTTGATCTTCAGCAGCTCTAATTCACTGCTGCATGACTTAGTAACCACAGCTGGCAGGACAGTCTCCTACTGCTTTCAGACAGGCGGCGAGTGGTGAACCAGAAGGATGCAGAGAAAACTTGCTGTCAGACAGACTTGGAGACAGTGACACGGGCGCTGATGCTGATGCACTGAAACATCCTTTCAAAACCAGGACAGAGGGTGCACAATATCCTTCTATAGAATGGAAATCAGAACATAGAGCA
>NW_011248840.1:0-378 GCF_000146605.3 Meleagris gallopavo
TTGCATGACTTGAGGCTGACTTTAATTATGAACTCATGTTATTAATCACACGACGGTAACAAAATTTGCCAGCCTTAACCCATGTATGGTTTGCCATTTATTTATGGATGAGTCTCGGTGGAAAAATAAATAATAACTTGTTGTCACAATCATGTTGCTTCTGGAAAAATGGGTTTGTTACTCAGTGTTCAATGAGCCAATTCTCAAATACTCAGGAGATATTTTGTTTTTATTCAGGCCCAGGTGCTGGTGGAAGTTTTCACAAACCAAGAATAATAATGCAAGTTTTTTACTATATTTATACATTAAATTCCCAAGTATTCCACTTAGCTAATACAGAAGAAACACCTACTATCTATATATTAAAGGTTAAGCAGT
>NW_011248841.1:0-353 GCF_000146605.3 Meleagris gallopavo
TTAGAATAACAACATTTCCTTGTTCTGATAAGATTCCTCCATTTAGAGAAAACAATCCTTCGCTACTGCCAGGTAATACATGGTCCCACTGATAATACAGTTTGTTCTAAGAGAGGCAGACAGATTTGTACTTTTAGGAAACTTAAAGCTATTAGAAATCAACTCTATATTTAGTCTCCAAATACTCAGCAATGGTGTTCCTGGAGTACACAATTAAATCTGTAGGCTCTAGAAGGTTTTCTTTTCTCTTCAGAAACCGAATTGTAACAAGCATCTCATAATATTTACTACCAGCTGCTGCCTGGACTATCCTAATCCTTGCAGTACGTGTTGGCAGGCAACTCCATTCCTGG
>NW_011248842.1:0-448 GCF_000146605.3 Meleagris gallopavo
AAAGCCTCCTCCTAGATTTCAGTGATATTTAAATGCCAGATGCATTCATCTACACACATGACTTCAGAAACAAGATAACTGGGTCTGTGACTCTATTTTCCCATTTAATATGTCATTATAACACATGAAATGTGAAATAAAATCTTTCCATGCTATTCAGAATGAAGTCACTGAAAGTACTTTCTGTTGCAATGAAACTTAAATTTAATTCTTCACTGCTAAAATGACTTTGTGAAGACACATTTTGAAAGCAAAGCACACATTTGTTTAAAAATACTTTTTTATTCTAATCTTATAGATATCCTAAAAGCATTTTCACTGATGTCACTCTGAGACACACATATAGAGTTAAGGAAGAAAAGACCCTCATTATTTACCAAGACCTATATTTAAGTTATTTTTTCTAAAACATGGGTACTACTGTAAGCCTTGATGTATATAGATAAAT
>NW_011248843.1:0-468 GCF_000146605.3 Meleagris gallopavo
CCTTCAGCTGCAGTCTGCCATCAAAGGTTATGACAACTTAGAAATTCTCAAAGATAAATGTAGCCTATACAAGCTAAAATTAAACAACCTTAAATGCCATAGATGAGCCAATACTGAAACCTTCTTTTCTGACTGAAGGGTGTTGAATAAACTCGTGGTGTATCAACTCAATGCTCAGCAATACAGATTAGCCTACTAATTAGACTGAAATTTAAAAGCTTTAGAATTAGGCAGGAGACAAAATTTTAAATGGAAAAATATTTTACATATTAACAGTGACTCCAACAAACTAGTCCATTTAAATGAGCCACTCAAGTTTATTCAGTTCTTTAGATATCTAAAAATCTAATTGTTCCATTAAAATTCAACAAGGTATGAGCACGTTTAAAAAGTATCTTCCTTAACAAAAAAAAATTAGGATTTTATTTTTTTACATGTAAATAGGTAATCTACACAGAACAAAAACTG
>NW_011248844.1:0-399 GCF_000146605.3 Meleagris gallopavo
TTCACAAGTCGAGGCAGTCAGGTCAAGTCCCTGGTGAGGAGAAAAAGGTGACAGCACACCTCTTAGGAAGGATACAAAGTGTGACGCGGGGAACTACCAGCATGTCAGTCTCACCTCTGTGCTGGTCACGGATCATGGAGCAGATCATCCTGCAAGTGACTCTCAAGCACACATTCCAGTGCGTCACCACCCTGGGCGTGAAAAGCTGCCTCCTAATAACCAACCTAAACCTCCCCTGTCTCACTTCAAAACCATTTCCCCTTGTCCTATCGCTATCCACCCTCCTAAACAGCCCGTTGCCCCCTCCTGCCTTATGCGCTCCCTTTGAGTCTTGGAACGCTGTCATGAGCTATCTCCAGAGCTTTCTCTTCTCCCACACAAACAATCCCAGTTCCCTCA
>NW_011248845.1:0-465 GCF_000146605.3 Meleagris gallopavo
AGGTTACAATATGGTTGTAAAGTAACCACATTCATACAATGAATAAGTACTGATTTCTCCATCATACATAGTTTCCCTCTATCTGTTCACGTATTCCATCTTTCTGAATTGCATGCATTTTCACTGTAAAAGAATAAATGAGTATATATATTTGGCAGCTTTGGGTGCCTTGAAGAAATGCAGTTCTTTTAATATTACACGAAGGTCAGTATTACAGAAGGGCTTTTACATGGGGGGCATGTAGTATGGTGAGGTTATCTTCCTCTTTGTATGCAACATACAAATGACCTGGAAGAGATGCAGACAAGAGACATACATTTTCAAGTCATGTTTTATTAGCTTCTAACCACTTAAGAAAATGAAAGAAGGGAACTAAAACCCTGTAGGAAAAGAAAAAAAAACCAACAACAATTTACAAGCAAGCAAAACATTACTAGGAAATAAGTGAGATAATTGTGAGGTTTT
>NW_011248846.1:0-417 GCF_000146605.3 Meleagris gallopavo
ATGTCCTCTTGAGGAGTGTCTAGCAGTATTTTGAGAGAAAAGGGAAGGTACTTGTCAGAAAAGTGCTCTTTCTGGGAGAGAGTAGCATAGTTGGTTGGAAAATGCCACCCATGTGTGAGAAAGCTGCTTTGTTTCCGGGAGAAAATAGCATTCTTTGGGGAGAAGATGTCCTCTTTTGGATGGAAAAGTAGTATTAGTGGGAGAAGCTGTCCAAAGTTTGGGCCCAAGGTAGCATTACTGGGAGGTAATGTCATTGTATTGGGAGAAAGGGAGGTATTTGTTGGGTAGAATGTGTTCTTTTTGGAAGCCAACGGTGTACTTTGGGGGGAAAAAGCGGCCTTTCTGGGAGAAAGCGTCCTAGTTTGGGGAGAAAGTGTCATAGTGCGGAGTGTAGTGTAGCAGATTAGGGGGGAATTG
>NW_011248847.1:0-352 GCF_000146605.3 Meleagris gallopavo
GTAGTACTAGGAGAGCTTGGACATTACTGTGTTAGTTCAGGGAGTTACAGTTCTTTGGTTAAGGTCTCTTGAGAACACTGGTTACACTTCATAAAGCAGTGTGCATGCCTCCCAGGCAATTCATTCTCTCCACTAAGCTGCTTGCTTTGTCACACAAGCAAAGTGCACACTGATCTGCTGTGTACGCATTGCCAGGCACACACGACAAAAAAGTAAATGAGTTGTGTCTCTCACCAACACTGCTTGTTTTCATAACACAAAATACACCTTTTTTACTCTAAAATTGCAGAACAAACAAAAGCAGAATTTGTGCCTGGAATTCTGACATTCCAATCAACTGGGCAGAGAAAAA
>NW_011248848.1:0-464 GCF_000146605.3 Meleagris gallopavo
TGGACCCGTTGTCCACAAGCAAGAACACGAGACCGCTGCTGACAGCTCAAAGCGGCGTACGGGAAAGCGTGATTTCTCGGCCAGCTCCGGCAAAGTCTCCGGAGCGGTTCAGCGCGAATGCCGCTTTCCGCGCGTGAGAGCGAAGGAGAGCGATTCCGATGCCGACAACTGCGAATGCAGCCTCCTGCACTACCTGCGAGTGGGGGTTTTTCTCCGCAATCCAGAAAGGATTACTCCTCACTTTCTGAAACGCTCTCCCTGAGAGCACTACATCTGTCGCTCCTCGAACTTCCAGGTGTTTTATTAGAGAGGGTTTTCCCTTCCACTCTTTTCCTCTCTGAAAGCAGATTTGTAGCAGTAGAAACCTCAGTAAATGAATTGTCGCACGAAATAAGACAGAGACATAGTATTCAGAGGTAGGCGTAGTGCATTCTACATGTAGCCAAGGCGAAGTGCAAACCGCT
>NW_011248849.1:0-342 GCF_000146605.3 Meleagris gallopavo
GTCGCTCCCCCTCCCCGTTCCTTGGGATAAACTGTGGTAAATTCTAGAGCTAATACATGCCGACGAGCGCCGACCTCCGGGGACGCGTGCATTTATCAGACCAAAACCAACCCGGGCTCGCCCGGCGGCTTTTGGTGACTCTAGATAACCTCGAGCCGATCGCACGCCCCCGTGGCGGCGACGACCCAATTTCGAATGTCTGCCCTATCAACTTTCGATGGTACTGTCTGTGCCTACCATGGTGACCACGGGTAACGGGGAATCAGGGTTCGATTCCGGAGAGGGAGCCTGAGAAACGGCTACCACATCCAAGGAAGGCAGCAGGCGCGCAAATTACCCACT
>NW_011248850.1:0-336 GCF_000146605.3 Meleagris gallopavo
TTCTATGGTACTAATTCCCCTATGGGACAGGCTGAGAGAATTGGGGCTCTTCAGCCCAGAGAAGAGAAGATGCTGGGGGACCTTACAGCAGCCTTCCAGTATCTGAAGGAGGCCTACAGGAAAGCTGTGGAGGAACTTTTTAGAAAGGCATGTAGTGACAGGACAAAGGGAAATGATTTTAAAACTTAGGAAGAAGGGTAGGATGCAGACTAGATGTTAGGAAAAAATTAAATTGACTGTGAGGGTGCCAAGATTGAGACACTGGAATAAAGTTTGCCCACGTGATGTTGTTGGATGTCCCTCCCCTGGATGCATTCTAAGCAAGCTGGATGGGGC
>NW_011248851.1:0-335 GCF_000146605.3 Meleagris gallopavo
AGAGTCCACTGTCCTCCTGATTCCTTTGCCTCTAATTCCTTGAAGGCTGCTATCTCTTCTTTCTTGAATATTTGCTTTCCAGATGGAGGTTTTACTTCAGGCACAACAAAAAGTTTCATTTTCATTTCTGATCGCAAGGCAGCTTCTGTAGCTTTGTTATCAGAGACTCTGTTTCCCCATTCTACTAGAGAGTTTCCTTTTTGGTTTCCCTTTACATGCACTGCAGCAATTTCCTCAGGTAATAACAGGCTTTCCAAAACCTGTCTGATTAACTCCTCATGAGCCAGTTCCTTCCCTTACTGTTTATTAAACCTCTTTTTTTCCCAAAATTTTTT
>NW_011248852.1:0-506 GCF_000146605.3 Meleagris gallopavo
TTCCATTGCACAGTCTTCATTGGAGCTGCACGGTTAAGTACTGTCTGTCATGCCTCGTAGGAAAAGCTCTAATAGCCATCCCTGAAGATTCTTTGCAAGAAAGGAGTCACTGTCCCCTTACAAAAAGAAACAAACAAATGCACACAGTGTATGGTTGATGTAAATTTCTCAGAGATTAAACAACAATGCTAGTAAAACATGAATGGGAGACCGCTTGGTATGGGTAACAAAATTGTTGACAATTGTCAATCGAAGGTTGAAACTGTATGTCTTTATTTAAAAAGAAAGAATGGCTGAGGGGCAAGATTCAACAAGAAAATTCAAGCTGTGGTGCCTGTTTTGTACCAAGGAATACAGAAACGGGGGGAAAAGAACGATTGAGTGGATGTGGTCCTTGTGACATCCTGAAGTAATTCCTCTCTTATGGCTCGTGGTATGCACATGCCAGCTTCTGGGTTATAGCTGCGCGATGTACCAAATGTTTCTGGCATAACCTATTGTGAGCA
>NW_011248853.1:0-322 GCF_000146605.3 Meleagris gallopavo
TTATACAAGCAGATCATTCCCTAATGAAATGAATGCTGTTATTTGAAACACATCTTCCCAATAATTATCAAAGAACAGCCATAATCCCTAACATATCAGCTTATATGCAGCCTTCCCTCTGTTCACTCTAAGAAAATTAAATTTACCTGCAGCTTTTGTTCATCTTCCATTCCTTGCAGTCCTGGTAGTCGATGTTCAGCCTCATCCAGCCACTTCATTAGATTGTCATGGTCCTTCTTATACTGAGAAACACTGGAGAGAGTTCTACCACTTGTCTCCTTTGAAATGACCTCCCCTCCTACAGTTGGGTGTATCAGGAAAA
>NW_011248854.1:0-404 GCF_000146605.3 Meleagris gallopavo
AAAGCCAAGCAGAGCAAAGAAATCACTTGAATCCTCACAAACAGAGGGGAATACGCTCAGGAAAGGAAAGCAGTTCCAAGAATAGAAACAAAGGGAAATAAACAACCCTGGAAAAACAAATGCATTGCAATGCAGAAGGAGTAGGAAACCAAGGCAGAAACCACAGAAAACAACATGGAAAACAAACTGAGGAAACCAACATCAACCCATGCAGCCTCTGCAGCAGCCTCTGCAGCAACATGAAAATGACAAAAAATACAAGGTCATGGCAAAGCACAGATGACCACCGAGTGTGCAGGAGGCCAAAATCTTGGCATCCGTGCCCGGGAGGAGGAAAGGGTAGCTATTGGGCATGCTGCTGCCTCCACCACACATGCACCTTCAGGGTCGCCAGCCCAGAAGGA
>NW_011248855.1:0-327 GCF_000146605.3 Meleagris gallopavo
TAACTGCTACTTAACTTGGTATACTTGTGAACCCAGTGCACAAATCCACTTCTAAATGCAGTTTATAACTAGTCTTTAGATAGTAAGAAACCTGTTAAAACAAGTTCAACCAAATGTTTTTAAGAGTTCTGAAAAATACACACCAGTGCAATAATTAACAAACAGAAAAGCCAACTTACATCACAGCTTTATAGCTACCAGCAAGCTAATTTTCTCCATACTACTTTTTCTTATTTTGAAGAAGTAATGGAGCACTTCTTTAAGGTAGTTTTATTTTGCTCATAGATACATGTAGCATTAGCAACGCCACTTATATACAAAATGAAT
>NW_011248856.1:0-315 GCF_000146605.3 Meleagris gallopavo
AAGAGCTTGATCCACAGGCATGAAGAATACCAGCTTTCCTTTGCAAGCCATTATGTTCCAGCTGAGTTTTCTTTTAGATTCCACATGAAGTTGTTTCTTTGTCTGCTGGACTGACCTTTGATGTTTTGAAGAAAGATCATTTAAATAAATTATACAAAGTAAACTTGATTTATATTTGTAGCCTTCCTTCATGTTTTCCCATAGGGAAAAATAATTCTTTATGGCCCAATATTCAGGCTTTTTAATGTAAAATATCATAAAATGGGTTAAAAAAGAAAGAAGGAAAGAAAGAAGGAAGGAAGAGAGGAAGGAAGG
>NW_011248857.1:0-449 GCF_000146605.3 Meleagris gallopavo
TCTTTGGGGATGGCAAGTGCACTGAAGGGCTGCTAGGTGTAAGAGCAGCATGTGAATCTGGAGACTGCTTCCTTTGGGGTGTGGGGTGAGCCCTTAGAATGGGGTGAGTGATTCCTGCTTTCTTTCAGAGCTGTGAGCTCTGCTTTTCTGGAGGATCTCAAGCTGGATGGCTGTAATTCATGTGCTAATTGCATCCATGCGGTGTTTTTTAAGGGCATTGTGTGCATCCTTGTTGTGTTTTAAATTACGTTCTGCGTCTCTTCTGATTTCATTTTGCAGCCTGATGGAGTTGAAGGATTGCCTGGGCTCCTCCAGTCAGTGGTGTGAGATGTGTCCAGCAGGTAATGAACATCATGCACCCCACTGTTGGTGCGCTGCTTGTATGCAGGTAGGTTTGCGATGTGATCCGACTCCCCCATGCTGACCATCCACAGCTAGATCAAGTTGCT
>NW_011248858.1:0-532 GCF_000146605.3 Meleagris gallopavo
AAAAGATTGTTTTGAAGATCAACATTAGTCCTGTACACTCCATTTTCCTAAGTGCTTGTTGTTCATTAAAACATTTTAATAGACTGCTTACTTTCATCTGGCTTAGCAGCTCGCATGTAGAACTTTAACTCAGTAAAAGAGGTCCATTCTGGCTGGGTTCCTTTAAGACAATTTAAAATTAGTTAAAACTGCTGTAATTATTAGGCATTAGCACTAAGAGACTAAAAAAAAGTAATCTTCACCCTCTAAAAGCATATAAATAATGAATTCAATAGAATGATTTTTTTTAATAAAGTAAGATTGGCTCTAGAAAGTTATTTTTATTACAAATTGCTTAACAGTAAAGGTATCAAAAAATTCTTTCCCATAACAAGGAAGAATAAAAAAATAACAACTGAAACATATAGAAATATTACCAGTAATTGGCAGTAACAGTTCAGGAAAAACATTAAGCAACATTTATTATCTCAGATTTCCCAAATTAAAGTTGGATTGCCACAGCTGCAATAGTCATTAGTGAGCTTAAATAACA
>NW_011248859.1:0-427 GCF_000146605.3 Meleagris gallopavo
AACTCATGGTTCACCAGGGAAAGAAAGTACAAAGTAGCAAATAAATAGATTTCTCAGATACTGAAGGAAGGACTACTAAAGATTAAGAGGTGCAACCATGCAGGAGATGATTGCTCACCTAGAGCAGAGCTAACACTCATGATAAAGTCTTATTAAAACTGTGGAATGGTGGGGGAGAAGGTCCAGCTGAGTTTATACACTTGATGTATTAAGCAGTCATTACTAAAACTCATCAAAATAAAATTACAGAATAAAGGTAAACCTTGCAGACAGAACTGATAAATATTAATTCTTAAAGTAATCAAGAATTTAATCAAGTCCTACACAGAGATCTGTCAAATCTTTGCACAGAGAAGCAGCAGGGCTACCACTCCCTATCCAAAGACTGTTCTCTCGATTTTAATTCAAGGATTTAAGTGAGACATTC
>NW_011248860.1:0-483 GCF_000146605.3 Meleagris gallopavo
AATAATAATGAATGCTATCTTTATATTTAAGTGATCACTTTGAATTGTTTCTGTGCAAGCAGAGTTTGTTATATGAGATGCCCACGTAACTCCCCAGAATCATATTCCTCAACATGATAAAATAAATAAGAATGTGTGATGACATAGAAAGGCAAATCTCTTAAGAAAGGGAAATTTCTTAATCTTAAAATTTTAATTGTCAAATTGTAAGTAGGGCATGCACTGTCCTCCTGGTTGTGAATGCGCTGCCTTTCAGCAGTTCCATGAGAGCAGCACTCTCTTGGCATTTTTACTTCTCCAACAGTGCTCATCTCTTTGTAGTACGTATCAGCCACAGACTGCTCCAAAAGAGAGTTGAGGGAAATTATTCTTGTTAGATTCTCTGCATGGTGAGAGAGCAGTAGCACACATCAAAGTTATTTGGGAGTTACTTAAAAACAAGATGGTGAACTTCCATTAAGTTGTACTTTTAATAGGATGTAG
>NW_011248861.1:0-433 GCF_000146605.3 Meleagris gallopavo
CTCATGAGACTGAAATAAGTCCTACTAGCATTCCTTGTTTACCTAAAAAAGACAAAATATTCTGGAATATTTAACTCAGCAGATCCATCTGTGAGCAATAGCTGAAAGAGGCTGACTGCCTACTTGGACCATCATTATACAGCTCATTGATCCAGGGACTTCCAAAATCGATAGTAATCTGAAGAGTCTTTCAAAAACCTGTTCAACCCCAGGCAAAATAGCTAGCTTTTTACATCTATTTCCTTCTGCCAAGGCCATAGACGTTGCGTAACAGTGCAATGGAGTTACAATTTGCTTATGTTTGACGTAGCCTCTGTGCCAAGATGTTTTTCACACGAGTTAGGTGCAGATGGGAACAGGTGGTCTCAGCAGTCTCGGCATTCCTGAGACACATGGCAGATAAGACACATGGCTACCATCAGGTTGTCATGGT
>NW_011248862.1:0-440 GCF_000146605.3 Meleagris gallopavo
GCACCTGGAACTGCAGGGAAAAAGAACAAAACAAAACAAAGCCATAAAAGTAAGAAGTCTGTTTTACATTTAATTCCTCCTAGGTCCAAAGCAGAAGCATTTTTACCTTCATTGTAAATAATGCAGCATCTACATAGCTGAATCCATCACCAGTTTTATCTCTTGGTGGGAAGAAAATGCAAGTCAACTATGGCCAACTTTCTATTTTAAAGCATTACCATGCTAGACATGTTAGTCAACTGTTCAAGAATCCTTTTGTCTCACTACACATTATTCACAGCTCTGTGCCATTCTGCTGTCTTCTTTCAGAGATAGCCAGACGTTTAATTTGAAGGTTGCTATAGGGCATCAGAGGTTTCTATCCAGAAGATCATGCAGATGCATTGTACTGGTTGATGCTCCTTTCCAGTCAAAAAGCTTTTCCATTGTCAAAGGCCTCC
>NW_011248863.1:0-508 GCF_000146605.3 Meleagris gallopavo
ACTCTCACCACTGGAGCTTCATATGGGGTGATCAGATAATTGATTGTTAGTCCAATAGAAAATAGCTGATGATGAGTTTGTAGACTCCACATCATTTTTGTACTGTGACTGATAATTAAAAAAGTTAAAAATAGGGGAAGAAAAACTTGTAATTTACTATGATGCTGATCTGTTTGGTTTTGTGTGTGTTTTGTTCTTGCTCTCCTAGGTGGGGTTGAGTGCTGCAATATGGAAAGCAAAAAGGATTTTGAAGAATTCCAAGGACCCGGTAAGATATTGCTGGCATTGTGGTGCTTTACACTGTATTTGCTTACTGGGAGTGAGTCCTCACTCATTTTGCCCAGTCGTGAGCCATCTTGATCATCATAGAGTTGGATGGCTGAATCACTCCTACCAAGCTCCTCAAGTGAGACTAGAAAGAAGAACAGAGAAATAACAGAAACAAAATGTAAAATAGAGGGAGAACAGATCAAACCTCATGGAAAATGCAGACTTGTTGAGTAGGGAT
>NW_011248864.1:0-399 GCF_000146605.3 Meleagris gallopavo
AATAACCAAGGGCATCCAGCCATGTCCAGTCTTGTTAAGTCACTGTTACATCTACTACAGCATATCTATGCTCATCAAAATGCATTCCTGCTTCCCCCTTAGGAGTGTATATTGTAGCTGTATCTATCTGTTGGAGGTTGGTGGAGTCTGCATGATAGCAACTAGGGACACTAACTGTGATAAGATTCATGGAGTGAACGCCACTCCCAAATTCTTACATGAACGGGCTCATGACACTGAGAGCCCATTATAACTGAGAAACAAGGGACCATCAGGAGCCATCGAAGGATGAGAGGGGAAAAGGTATATTTGCAAAATGCCAAGTTTGGAAGTTACATATGAAGCAAGGGAGAAACATAAAATAAATGGAAACAGGGAGCAGAAAATAAAGCAAATATA
>NW_011248865.1:0-433 GCF_000146605.3 Meleagris gallopavo
GATCAGGTGAAGACTCAGGAGCAGCTGAAAAAGTATTAATAGTCTTTCAGAGCTAGCTTATTACTTTACATAATCAACTATTTTGTTAAGGTGTTTACTACTGAATTCTGACTATAGATTGGCTCATGACTTGCACTTCCACAGGTCAATTGAAAACAAATTATTAGCTAATGAGGCTAACTTCCTCAACCTAGCACTATTAAGGAAACTGTAGCTCAATTAAAAGAACAAAACAAAAAGCACCATAGAAAATATCAGCTAGAAATGTGTCCTGCAGCAACTCCAGTTGACCATGACAGGATGTAGAGAGATGATTTCCAAGGGAAAATAAAAAATAAACACTATCTTCAGGTAAGCAAAAAGCATGAAATAAAGAGGAAACAGTTCTCAGGTAGGGCTTATTCCTATCAGAATATCAGGGTCACTGAGATTT
>NW_011248866.1:0-500 GCF_000146605.3 Meleagris gallopavo
GAGATCTGTTTCTCATTTAAACTGACATAAAACAGGTTCATCAGTTCTTTTTATTATTGTTATTTTCTTGGAAGGAAAGTGAGCTGTTTCAAAAGTCTTCAGGCTTTCAGGAAAAAGTTACACTGAACTGAAAAGTTATTTTGACTTTTGTTTGCTGTGAGGATGTTTATGGCTCAGAAGCAATTAAGTGTTTGCATGCTGGTTCCATGGAAGTCTAGAGTCAGTGGAGAGTTGTTTAACATCACATTTGTTTATCTGAATATTTTCACTCAGGACTATATCACTGTGCCTTATTATTTTCATGTGTCAGCCCTAAACTATCAGCATAAAGATCAGTTAGAACACTACATTTTCCTCTTGGAAAAGTCCAGATCAGTGACAGAGTGCTGAAGAAGCAAAACTATTTTTTCCATAAAATAATCTTTCCTGCAGCAGTCTCAATGATAACTGTGTTAAATTATGGAAGATCTCACAATTCCCATAAATGTGCATGTAGGTCT
>NW_011248867.1:0-407 GCF_000146605.3 Meleagris gallopavo
ACGTGCGAGGACACAGGGAAGAAAGAATAGAACTGGAAAATGGTATTCGAGGCCAGGCTGGATGGGGCCCTGGGCAGCCTGGTCTAGTAATAAATGTGGAGGTTGGTGGCACTGCCTGTGGTGGCGGGGGGTGATTGGAGATTCTTGATCCTTGAGGGCCCTTCCAACCCGGGGCCATTCTGTGTGATTGTGTGTGTGACACGCAGAACAAAGAGGAGTGAGGAGAGAGAACAGAACAACAGCAGAGGAGTGCAGATGCAGCAGTTCTGGGAGGGAGGAAGCAGGGAAAAAGACAGCAGATGAGGAGCTCAGACACAAAAGGATGAGGAGACTAAAAAAAGAAGATCAGAAGAGGTGGGGGAAATGCAGAAAGAAAGAGGAAAAGAGGAAAGACAGAGCAGAAGAGG
>NW_011248868.1:0-504 GCF_000146605.3 Meleagris gallopavo
TTTTCAGTGTTCGTATTTTGTTAAATGCATGTAAAACAATAATTGATACAAAAACAAGTGTCCAACATAATATTTCTTAGGATTTCCAAACATTTCATTTTAGAATGTCAGTAGTTGTAGCACTGTTTTCCTGGTAGACTTTCAAGAGTATACTGAGACTGGCTTGATGTCTTTTTCTCTTTGAGTAACAAAGTACTATACAATTATCTTTTAGAGCCTCAATACTTATAGACAGCTTTGAAATGAACTCTGCTGGAAAATAAGTACAATAAATACGTATACATGAACAGAAACCAAACAATAGATACAATTACTTCACAAAAGAGAACCTAAAGATTTGTAACACAAGATGCAATGGGATTTTTGATTCATATCGACGTTATGTATTATAACCTGTACCTGTATTTGCTTAGTGTATTTCACAGTGACATTTTTCTCTTGCCCCCTTTAATGCTGAGTGACAGTGAATCCAGTGGGCAGAATCTTTGATGTGGCACATCAGGG
>NW_011248869.1:0-453 GCF_000146605.3 Meleagris gallopavo
CAAAGCAGGACTGCAATCTACAAGTGAAGATGCTGTTGGTGACAACATGTTGCAGGCAACAACTCCTTTAAAGGCAGGCACAGATGGTATTCTAATGACTAAGTCAGAGTATGGTGTGGAACAAGGTGAATATAAGAGATGAAGGAGATATCCTGTAACAACAGCAAAAGCTCAGAAACAACCAGCCTACTAACTGGAACCTTGTGAACATGGGCAGAAACTCCCATCACCTGATAACATGCTGTGAGGGACAGAAACAGTCAGCAAAGAAGAATTCACACAGTCATTTGTGAGAAGTATTTTCCCTTGGCAGCCCTAAACATAAAAGAAAAAAATAATTTAGTTTTCTAGAAACAAGAACATTAGAATAGTGTGCCTGGGCTTCAAATCCAAGGACACGGGCAATACAGACTACTTTTAGCCAGGAGTATTGAGGCTGCAGGTTTTATTAGG
>NW_011248870.1:0-393 GCF_000146605.3 Meleagris gallopavo
TTAAATTCACTGAAGAGACAAGATAACTCCATGCAGTGGACACTCATCTTTTATAACCTAGATTTTAGGAAAAAATACCAAAATCCACGCCTATTAAATATACCAATTGTTCAACCGTGTCAGAAAATATCTAAAAACATTTAAGAATAAATCAGTGTATGTTGGAATCTATTTTGTAGATGTCAATTATGAATCTGACTTTTCCATAACGTCCTGAGTTTGTAAGGAAACAAAATGCAGAAATACAGCCAAGGAGACACAGTAATAATACTTTCAATGGACTCATAAATGACTACCAAGAATACTGCGTACAAATGACTTCTATATTGTATTTTAAATAAATCTTCATGCAGACTTATTTGTAAAGGTCAAACTTTGGTTGATTTATGTTTT
>NW_011248871.1:0-476 GCF_000146605.3 Meleagris gallopavo
TGTATACATGAAATCTGATGGTACTCTGTAGTTCTACAAACCGTTCCTTCCTTCCTTCCAACATCTGTCTTACGGAACTGAAATGAACTTTAGTCTGTAGTTGTACAGGAGCTGTACAATCTAGACTCTTGCTCAACTAGAGTCTAGACTTAGTGGGGACCTGTGCAGGTGCAACTGTGTTTATAATGGGTTTTCTTTGGCTTAATTCAGAAAGAAAAAAAAAAAAGAGGAAACTTTTTTTCTTGTTGGTTTGCATTACTTAATCATTGGAACAGCAAAGTGCTGTAATGCTAGTGTAATTACTAGGTTTTACAAGTTGAGACATTTTGAAAAACTCTGTGTAATCCAATCCAGCTAACTTTTTTTTCCTGTTTTCTTTTTAATTCTACAGTGTAGTTACAAAACACTCAGATTGTAGAAACTGAATTTGATTCTCAGCAGAACGTTTTCCACAACCTGTTGCTGTCAAGTGAAAC
>NW_011248872.1:0-424 GCF_000146605.3 Meleagris gallopavo
GTTGGTGTATGCTGGCCATAAACATAGGTTCAGTGCCAGTAAGTAACCTTTTGTTTGAAGTGTTTGGGTTTTTTCCTTGATACATAGAAAGAATGCAGAACATCAGTCCATAGCTGAGGTTCTGAGATCTCTCAAATACAAAGAGTATGAATGTGTCTCATTTTGTGTATATAATTACAATATTCATAAAATTAATATAATTCAGATTCTAGGCTGCCGTTTCCCACAGATCCAAGGAAAAGATTTCAAGAAAAACTGCACAGTAATAGCTACAGAGAGAGCACCCACCAGAAACACCAATCAAAAACACATTTAAAAATTTTCAATTTGGATGCAGAATATATTTACCTAGCAAATTAGTAGAATTACAGTTTATTTGTTTTCTTTTAAGGGATTGGAGTAGCTCCTTGCACTCAATAGAGAA
>NW_011248873.1:0-462 GCF_000146605.3 Meleagris gallopavo
TCTGGGTTTCCCAGGTGGGTCCACGCCTCGTGGGCATCCTTGCCTCTTGCCTTGTGCTGGCCGGTCGGCTTTTCCTCTGCTGGCTGGGTGGATCCATGCCCGGTAGCTACCCTTCCGTCCTCCTTGGCATGACTGGCAGTGCTTTGCCTTCCTCCAGAGAGGTGTTTTGTTCCAGCTGGCAGGGACAGCCTCCTTCTGGGCTGGCGACCCTGAAGGTGCGTGTGTGGTGGAGGCAGCAGCATGCCCAGTAGCTACCCTTTCCTCCTCCCGGGCACGGATGCCAAGATGTTGGCCTCCTGCAGACTCGGTGGTCATCGGTGCTTCGCCATGACCGTGTGTTCTTTGCTTTTTTCATGTTGCTGCAGAGGCTTCTGCTGCTGCTGCATGGGTTGATGTTGGTTTCCTCGGTTGGTTTTCCGTGTTGTTTTCTGTGGTTTCTGCCTTAGTTTCCTGTCTCCTTCT
>NW_011248874.1:0-369 GCF_000146605.3 Meleagris gallopavo
CGCTCCTTTCCGAAGTGCGCACAGGAGCCCGCTCACTCGTCGGAGAAAAGCAGCCGGCTGAAGTGGTCCGTTCTCGGCAAGCGAGAAACACCAGACCGCTGCTGACGGCTGAAAGCGGAGTTCGGGGTGAAACGCCAGCTACGGCAAAGTCTCCGGAGCGGTTCAGCGCGAATGCCGCTTTCTGCGCGTGAGAGCGAAGGAGTGCGATTCCGATGCCGACAAGTGCGAATTCAGCGTCCTGCACTACCTGCGAGGTTGGGGGTTTTTTCTCCGCAGTCCTGAAAGGATCTCCTCCCCACTTTCTGAAACGCTCTCCCTGAGAGCACTACAGCTGTCGCTCCTCGAACTTGCAAATGCCTTATTAGAGTC
>NW_011248875.1:0-425 GCF_000146605.3 Meleagris gallopavo
TGACTTTTCATAGTTAGCTGGCAGACATTTAGCATAGAGCACAAATGTCTCTGCTAGATTTAATCTCATACTCCTCCATTTATCCAATTATATTTCCAGCATATTTTTATCCCCTCTTGCTCTTTCATCTTCTGTTTTGATTCAGTCTAGTGTAGAGTTTGTCCCTTGTCTTTTGTTCTGTTAGGATTTTTCTTTGCTACAGTAAAAGAAAAAAAGAAATGAATTTGAATATACAGTCCTCAAAGGTCTGAGATGACTGCAGAATTATTACTGTAAATTTTGATGTATTATTTATTTTTTGTGATGAAATGACTGCATTAATTGACCTTTACATTCTGGACACTGAAGACAAGATTTACTTCTTTACAAACTTCTTCATCAAAACTTGTCTGTTTAAGATTAGTTAAAGAACTGCAATGGGCCAC
>NW_011248876.1:0-469 GCF_000146605.3 Meleagris gallopavo
AAAATGACAGCGAGTGTGTGTGTGCAATGGCAAAAGAACACTCAGCTCCTCCCCAAACAACACACGATAGATATTTGTTTATGAAGTGGGTTTGTTTTTTGTTTTTCTTGAAATGTGGTACTTCATCACAACTCGTGATGTAAAGTGAGGATGCTCTGTTCTTGGAGGTGTTCAAGGCCAGGTTGGATGGGAGGCTGGGCAGCCCAGTCTATTAGATGTGAAGGTCGGTGGCCCTGCATGGGGAGGGGGGCTGGGAGATTCATGATCCTTGAGATCCCTTCCAACCCAACGATTCTATGAAAAGGACACTGTCAAAATAGAAGGGAGAGCTTTGGAAAATGTGCCCATAGGTCTGCGGGGAACTGCAGCACAGGGCATGCAGCAGCTCTGCTAGGCAGCTGCTGTTCTGTGGTTGTTCAATGGACAGTTCTCCTTTCCCTTCTCATGCAGTGAGTATAGCAATTCTGCC
>NW_011248877.1:0-359 GCF_000146605.3 Meleagris gallopavo
GAGAATGAACAGTTGCAGTCATGGAGGTTGCAGAGCCCATATATGGGCCTGCAGCATATCTAACCCTGCAAATTGACTGAATTTCTCTATTCTTCGGAGTATTTAAACTTTTTTTCTTTTAAAAGCACAGTTGTGGTTATTGAAAGCACATTCTTTCTGCTTTGTAAAAATGATTTTGTGTGCCATTAAGTTAAATGGTTTAAATATAAAAATTAAAGTGATTTTTATATCAAGACATGGGAAGTGCTAGCATGACTACCAAGCTGTTTTGTCTTCAAGTAACAGCTTGTCTTTGCATCACTCTGTCTGTGACCACATGTCCTTCTCCTGTGCCCCCACTCCTCCTGTGGGGTTTTTGG
>NW_011248878.1:0-482 GCF_000146605.3 Meleagris gallopavo
AAGGGGAAATGGTTTCAAGTGAGACAGGGGAGGTTTAGGTTGGTTATTAGGAGGCAGCTTTTCACGCACAGGGTGGTGACGCACTGGAATGTGTGCTTGAGAGTCACTTCCAGGATGATCTGCTCCATGATCCGTGACCAGCACAGAGGTGAGACTGACATGCTGGTAGTTCCCCGCGTCACACTTTCTATCCTTCCTAAGAGGTGTGCTGTCACCTTTTTCTCCTCACCAGGGACTTGACCTGACTGCCTCGACTTCTGAAATACCATGGAGAGTGGCTCGGTGACTGCAGCGGTGAATTCCCTCGGAACTCTGGGACTCATCTCGTCAGGACCCAAGGACTCCTGGATGTTTGGGTCCTCAGGTGGTCCAGAACCTGATCTCCCATGGCAGTGTGGGATGGGAAGGGTCTGTGGGACTGAGGAAGCAATGGCAGTCCCACTCACCAAACCAAGATGAGGGCTGTGCATCATGAGCAGTTC
>NW_011248879.1:0-463 GCF_000146605.3 Meleagris gallopavo
AAAGGCTGGGCTCTTTGTGATCTTTCATCTCAGAAACACAAGATCTTTCCTTCCATAAAAGGAGATAGAGGCACAGTCATCTGTTTATGTTCCAAAGAAAAGGAGAGCTTCACTTCCTGAAAGGAGTAGCACGTGTTTAAAGACAGGTTAGAAGCTGTATAAAAATATTTCTAGTGTTACCTCTCCTATAAAGACGACCATAACACAATCCAGTTTTTCTTCAGGGGACAACTTATCAATAAGGGAGTGGAGAGTTTCTGTAAGGTAAGACTTGACTTTTCTTTTCACTGTAGGTATTCCCATTACAATGGAAACTGAAATCAAACAAAACAGAAATGTACTTTCAGTAATTTCATACACAAGAACAAAATCAAAAAGTTAATTTTTTAATAAAGCATAACTTAAGAAATGCAAAGGGAGTTTAAAAAGACTTGGAAGAAAATCATAATTAAAAACAGTCTTT
>NW_011248880.1:0-442 GCF_000146605.3 Meleagris gallopavo
GGTTGCCCTTTTGGATTCGGATTAGGCTTTAGGATTCAGGGATACCCTTCTGCATTAGGCTCAAGATTTACCTTTCTTGGATGTGGCTAGTGGTTACCACGTTGTGTTAGCGATAAGTGTGAAGGGTCACTCCTGTGTGTTATGAGTAAGAGCTGCCAATTCAGAGAAATCCGTAGGAATATTCGTAGGAAAAAAATAACAGAAAGAAAGAAACTGCAAAGAAGAAATCGACAAAAGTCGAGAAAACATTGGAAAGCAGTCAGGAAAACTAAGGGAAAAAAAGCCAAACCAAACCTATGACACGCAAGGCAACAAAAATACAAAAACAGAAAAATAAAATAAATAACTAAAAAAAAAAACGAAAAGAAAAAACAAGGAAGAAAAAAAAGAACTAAAGAAAAAATACAAAAGACAAAAACTAACAAAGAAAGGAAATAAGAAA
>NW_011248881.1:0-463 GCF_000146605.3 Meleagris gallopavo
CATGGCTGCACTCTGTGCACCATGTTGCTTACCACCAGAGAAGGCTCAGGTACCCAACACCATTTTGGCTTCCATCTTGTCTGAGAACTGCTCATGATGCACAGCCCTCATCTTTGCTTTGGTGAGGTGGGGACTGCCATTGCTTCCTCAGTCCCACACACCCCTTCCCATCCCACGCTGCCATGGCAGATCAGGTTCTGGACCACCTGAGGACCCAAACATCCAGGAGTCTTTGGGTCCTGACGAGATGAGTCCCAGAGTTCCGAGGGAATTCACCGCTGCAGTCACCGAGCCACTCTCCATGGTATTTCACAAGTCGAGGCAGTCAGGTCAAGTCCCTGGTGAGGAGAAAAAAGGTGACAGCACACCTCTTAGGAAGGATAGAAAGTGTGACGCGGGCAACTACCAGCATAGTCAGTCTCACCTCTGTGCTGGTCACGGATCATGGAGCAGATCATCCTGG
>NW_011248882.1:0-320 GCF_000146605.3 Meleagris gallopavo
TTAGCGATAAGTGTGAAGGGTCACTTTGTGTTATGAGTAAGAGCTGCCAATTCAGAGAAATCCGTAGGAATATTCGTAGGAAAAAATAACGGAAAGAAAGAAACTGCAAAGAAGAAATCGACAAAAGTCGAGAAAACATTGGAAAGCAGTCAGGAAAACTAAGGGAAAAAAAGCAAACCAAACCTATGACACGCAAGGCAACAAAATACGAAAACAAGAAAATAAATAATAAACTAAAAAAAAAAAGAAAAGAAAAACAATAGAAGAAAAAAAGAACTAAAGAAAAATACAAAGACAAAAACTAACGAAGAAAGAATAAG
>NW_011248883.1:0-341 GCF_000146605.3 Meleagris gallopavo
TTCTTGAAGAAATGTCATGTTTGGGGCAAATCTGATATTTCTGGGAGAAAAGTCATATTTCTTGTAGAAAATGGTATTTGTGGGAGGAAACTGCAGTTCCTGGCCGAAAATGGCATATTTTTGGGAGAAAGCGGCTATTTGCGGTATAAAATGTCGTATATTTGCGATTAAACTGGCATTTCTTGGAGAAAATATCATCTTTTTGGGGAAAAATGTACTATTTCTTGGAAAAGGTGTCATATTTAAGGGAAGAAATCTGGTATTTCTGGAGAAAATGTCATGTTTGGGGATAAAATAGGTATTTCTGGTGAAAAAACGTAGAGTCTTTGGTGATAAGACTG
>NW_011248884.1:0-460 GCF_000146605.3 Meleagris gallopavo
TATTCTCGAGCAACTCCATCCTGTCAGTGGATTAGATTTCATACTCCATTGTAAAACTGCTTTTAAGAATTGGTATTGCAAGAAATGATTCTTGAGGTCCCTTCCAACCGGGCCATTCTGTGATTCTGTGACTAGGAAAGGCGTTACAACGGAGGTGTGATGGTGGGAGGACTGGCACAGCAGAGAGGTACTATAAAGGAAGGGAAGAAGATTGCTCCCCCATATCAGAAGATTCCAGGTGCAGAGGAAAAAGCATCACCAAGGAGGGACCTCCAGAAGGAGATCCTTCCCCAGCTGCAGTCAGCCCTTGCATGAGCTCTGAGAGAGGTGCAGCCAGGCTCCAGCCCTTCCGTCACACAGCTGAATTGCCTTCACCTGTGCTCCCAGGGCTGAGCAGCTCCTTTCTGCAGGTGCTCAACCAGTGCTTCAGGCTGGGACTCAACAGATCCCATCGCATATG
>NW_011248885.1:0-412 GCF_000146605.3 Meleagris gallopavo
AAGGTCGAGAAATACAAGAGGAAAGCCAATGAATTCCATACACTAGCATGGCAAAGCAAAGAATCCTAGCAAAGTAAAGAGAGAACAAAGCTCACCAGTGCTTAACAATGGAAAGAAAGAACCAAAATTTAACAGCAATGCAAGGCCAGCATACTAACAATAACCAAAGAGCAAACCAAAGCCAGGAAAAACCAGCAAAAGGAAGAAAGCGTAAGTAATAAAAAGCCAAGCAGAGCAAAGCAAAAATCACTTGAAATCCTCACAAACAGAGGGGAATACGCTCAGGAAAGGAAAAGCAGTTCCAAGAATAGAAACAAAAGGGAAAATAAAACAAACCCTAGGAAAAAAACCCAAATAGACATTAGCAATGCAGAAGGAGCAGGAAACCAAGGCAGAACCACAGAAAACAACA
>NW_011248886.1:0-415 GCF_000146605.3 Meleagris gallopavo
GTCCTGTTTCTGGTTGAAAAATGGTATTTGTGGGAGGAAACTGCAGTTCCCTGGCAGAAAATCGGCGATGTTTTTGGGAGGAAAACTGGGTATTTGTGGTGGAAAATGTCGCATTTTTGTGATAAAACTGTCACTTGTTGGAGAAAATACACTTTTTTGGGGAGAAAGCTGCCATTTCTGAGAGTTAAATGCCGTATTTCCGGGAGAAAACTGGTATTTCTGGTAGAAAACGCTGATTTTGTTGTGAGAGAACTGGTATTTCTGTTCCAAAATGTCATATTTCATGGAGAAATCTGCTATTTCTGGAAGAAAACGTGATATTTCAGGGGGAGAATACTGGTATTTCTGGGTGAAAATGGCGTATTTTGGGGGGGAACTGCCGTTTCTGAGAGAAGATGTCCTATTTTCGGGAGGG
>NW_011248887.1:0-463 GCF_000146605.3 Meleagris gallopavo
AAACGCTGGCGGGTGTGCATCGCCCTTACCTGCTGGGCAGACAATGACCAGTCAGCAAAGTGAGGTTCCGGGGCATGCCGGGAAATGCAGATTCCACTTCCTTGCTGTTTCCACAGAGACCAACACATCTCTCCGTGCAGCTGTTACGGCACTTGGGAGCACCGCAGCTCTGCTGCCACCTGTTGGACATAATACAGTCATGAAGGCACTGCCCTGCATCCGTGCCTCTTGCACAAACCTGTGCTCCTTGCTCGGAGCACATGGCTGCACTCTGTGCACGATGTTGCTTACCACCAGAGAAGGCTCAGCTACCCAACACCATTTTGGCTTCCATCTTGTCTGATAACTGCTCATTATGCACAGCCCTCATCTTTGCTTTGCTTTGGTGAGGTGGGGACTGCCATTGCTTCCTCAGTCCCACTACCACCCTTCCATCCCACACTGCCATGGCAGATCAGGTTCT
>NW_011248888.1:0-441 GCF_000146605.3 Meleagris gallopavo
ATCTAATGTGAAATGAGTTCTACTTTGTGAAATGTCACATAGCTCAGTGTCTGTAACCTACCAATATTTGCAGGAAAAAAGAAGTCACTGTCAGCATGAGGCCAAACTCTGAGTGCTGCTACCAACTGTAACTAAGAGATAGCTAATAAAAAAAACAAACCAACACCAAAACCAAAGCTACATAAGAGATCTCCAATATAATAAATGAGGAAGTAATGCATCAGTAAAATTCTTAAGCACTAGAAAACAGAAAACAAACAAAAAAAATACACAGTTACGTGACACTGTCACTGTACATACCAGTGTTTCATTTTTTACCATTGCTTGAAGCCAATTGAAATCAACACTTTTAAAAGAGGACAGCCACAAATAAACTAGCAGGGGGATACTCATGTTCTGAAAGTGGAGCTCCTTCTGGGTAAGTCATCCTTATAGTAGTTT
>NW_011248889.1:0-409 GCF_000146605.3 Meleagris gallopavo
TTTCCTCTCAGTTTTCTCATTTCATTTCATTTTTCTCATTTATTTTCCCTCAATTTCCCCCTTTTATTTTCCCTCTTTTTTCCACTTATTTTCCCTTTTTCCAATTTTCCCACTCTTTTTCCTTTATCCCAATTTCCCTTTCCCCCTTTATTTCTTTCTTTTTGTTCTTTTCCCATTTATTTTCCCTTTTTCCTTTATTTCTCCTTTCATTTCTTTTTTCCCCTTTTATTTTTTTCTTTTTCATTCATTTTTTCCTCTTTTCCCTTTTATTCCTTTTTCCTTCATTGATTTCTTCTTTATTTTCCCCACTTTTTCCTCTTTTATTTCTTCATTTTCCTCTTTTTTTTATTTCACTTTTTCCTCCTTTTTCCCTTTTTTCTGCTTTCTTTTTCCCTCTTTTTTCCCCTTT
>NW_011248890.1:0-317 GCF_000146605.3 Meleagris gallopavo
AAATACCAGTTTAGTCCCCGAAAATATGGCATTTTCTCCAAGAAATACCAGCTTTGTGCCCTGAAATATGACTTTTTCTCCCAGATATACCAGTTTGCTTCCGCAAAATATGACAATATCTCCAAGTCATAGTAATTTTCTCCCTCCAAAATATTATATATTCTGCCACAAATCCCAGTTTTCTCCCCAAAAATACACCATTTTCGGCCAGGAACTGCAGTTTTCTACCCAGAAATATGATATTTTCTACCAGAAATCCCAGTTTTCTCCCAAGAAATACGAGAAGTTTTCTAACCACAAATGCCAGTTTTCTGACC
>NW_011248891.1:0-390 GCF_000146605.3 Meleagris gallopavo
AAAGTAGGCCTTGAATACCTGTGATGCTGTTTGAAGAAGAACGGATTCAGCCAGCTCCGATTTTGAAAATCCCAATAATGCAAATTCCTTAAGTACGAGCCAAGCCTATGAATAGGATAAATCTCTTAGTCACTTTGCCCGTGATATCCTTCTAATCTCATCCTTCCTCAGCGATTCCACTCAGAGAGTGAAACACTTTGCATAAATGGGTTTGCTGTTCAGAGCAATCGCTCACGCCTCCCACTCAGACCCCAAAATCAGAGAAGTCCCCTAGATTAAGACTTACTATTCTGAGTCCAAGGCAACCGAACTGGAGGCGTTGAGGGAATTTATGAGAGAAGGGAAAGCAAACAGAGGACAGCTTCATGTTAGGACAGAGTATGTCCCAAA
>NW_011248892.1:0-488 GCF_000146605.3 Meleagris gallopavo
GCAGAAACTAAAGCAAATATACATATATATATTTTAAATAAGCTACAGAAATTGATTTTGCTTGGGTTTGTCAGGCACTCAGAACTATGCCACACACTGTGCACAGGGGTGGATGTGGAAATGCATCGTATTGCGTAGCTACAAGTCTGGGGGTCTGTACTCTTAGTGAGGAATCAGAGTCACCACCACACATTTGAAGCCCAGAATCATCACAGAATCAAAGAATCTGGAACTGGGAACCAATCACCGAATCTGACATAACAGAACTTACACTCACAGGAGCTGCTATCCTCGTAGCGTCCTCATGCAGTCCTCAGACTAGAATCCCAGACTGCAGGAACCCCGTAACAACCCGGCAGTATTGAATCACCGCGTTTCGTTCCTCGCTCCCACAGAGGGCAGCTTTCTATAGAGCACGCTCACAAGGGATGGCGTCAGTCAGCATCACCCAGCGCTCCTTACGGAACGGCTTGTCTCCAATAGCAAAG
>NW_011248893.1:0-378 GCF_000146605.3 Meleagris gallopavo
TACCAGGTTCCCTTGGAGCCTTCACTTCTCCAGGAGGCTGAACAGCCCAGCTCTCCTTGCTTACAGGAGAGGGGTTCCATCCTTGGGTTCGTGTTTGTGGCTGTACTCTGGATGCACTCGCACAGCTCCATGTCTCCCTGCACTGAGGACTCCACATCTGGACGCAGCACTGCAGCTGAGGCCTGACCAGCGCAGAGCAGAGGGATGGGGGATCTCCTCCCTTCGCCCGCTGACTGCGCATCTTTGGATGCAGCCCAGGATACGGGTTGGCTTTCTGGGCTGGAAGGGCCCATTGCTGGCTTGTGTCCAGCTCCCACCCACCAGTACCTCCCAGGCCCTTATGGAGCAAGGACTACGCTCAGTCCTTTCATCCCCTAG
>NW_011248894.1:0-488 GCF_000146605.3 Meleagris gallopavo
TCCCAGCCCTTCAATGGGATCAGGGAGGGGTGGAGCCTGGCTCTGCCCCACTCCACAGCCTAACTGCCCCCAGCTGTGCTCGCAGGGCTGCACCCCGCCCCAGGTGTTGCCACAAAAACAGGAGGGCAAGGGAATGCCCAGGCAAAGGCAAGGGCCAAGAGAACATGGAAGGAAATGCCAAGGATGACGGCCCAGACAATACGGCAGGGAACGCCAAAACTGAATGCCGACATGAATGTGGCAACACAAAGCCAAGGGGTCATTAGGCCAAGAGAATGGGGCAAGGAACACAAAAATCGGAGGACAAGAGAATGTAATAGTGAAAACAGTGCAAGACCAGAGACAAGCAAGACACAGAACAAAGAGGATAGGCAGCCTTCTGGGGCACCAATGAAGCGCAATTCAGAGCTCTGGGGGAACCCTATTGTGCCGGGCTCCTGGAATGGGTAAACGCTGGCGGGTGTGCATCGGCCCTTACTGCTGGGCAG
>NW_011248895.1:0-460 GCF_000146605.3 Meleagris gallopavo
AGGGTGCTATACATTTAGGATAAATATCAAGCACTGAACATGGAGAAAATAATTGTAACCATACATAATTAATAGCCTCTGGATTAGCTGCTGACCCTCAAAGAAAAATATGATACTAACTATAGTAGTTGAAAGGGTTAGATAATAATAATGGAAAAAACAATCAAAATGGAAAAAGCAGAGAAGAGTGAATAACAGAAAACATGACTATGACAGTGTGAACTTGTAATATATCATCCTGAATGCTTTATATAATCCCTTCTCCCACTATCATCTCAGGAAAGGATATTATGCAACTTGAAAAGTTGAGAGGAGAGTTACAAGGCAAGACAACTACATGGAGAGAGATTACACCACGTATGATTCTTCAGCTTTGAAGTATATTACTGTGGAGTCTACAATAGATGCAGAGGATATCACCTGTAGGTTGAGAACACAAACAGAGAATGGCATTACTTCT
>NW_011248896.1:0-499 GCF_000146605.3 Meleagris gallopavo
ATGTGTTGGATGTTGTAATTAGCCTTTGTTAACTCTAAATTTCACTCTAGTGTCTTTAGGACAGATTGTTTCTATTCTACTGAGGAAAATTCTAAATATGTAGGAAATAGAAGTAAAAAAGAAATAATAATTGGGAGGCAGGAAGAAATGACTGTTTGTCATGACATATAACAATTCTTCTGTATTGGTATGGCTGTAAATTCTGTGTCATCAGGTAAAAAGCCTAGATTTGAGAGAATCATGATCCATCACATTGCATGTATAGGATGAATGAACAGTGTTTCCTTTTACTTAAGCAAAAAGAGGAATAGATTTATACAGACACCATAGACACAGCTCATTTAGAGAATGAAGAATTGCAAGTATTGAACTTGGTACTGAACTTGGGTACATCATGTTTTACAAGATAGGCCAGGTATCATAATAGGAAGTTTCACTGATTGCATGGAGGCTACCTCTGATGCTTTGGATTAAATCAGTTCAGAGAACTGTCGTGCAG
>NW_011248897.1:0-344 GCF_000146605.3 Meleagris gallopavo
AGGAAACTGCAGTTCCTGGCAGAAAATGGCATATTTTTGGGAGAAAGCGGCTATTTGCGGTATAAAATGTCGTATATTTGCGATTAAACTGGCATTTCTTGGAGAAAATATCATATTTTTGGGGAAAAATCTACTATTTCTTGGAAAAGGTGTCATATTTTAGGGAAGAAATCTGGTATTTCTGGAGAAAATGTCATGTTTGGGGATAAAATAGGTATTTCTGGTGAAAAACGTAGTGTCTTCGAGAATAAAAACTGGAATTGCTGGAGCAAAAATATCATATTTTGTGAGAAAAACTCGTATTTCTGGGAGAAAATGTCATGTTTTGGGGGGCAAAAATCTGG
>NW_011248898.1:0-421 GCF_000146605.3 Meleagris gallopavo
TCTTGTACAAATCTGGCCCTACATAGCTTCCTCCACCCCAAAATGAAGTCTGACGTAGAGCTGTGGCGCAGAGATTGGATGCTGACAAAAGCACTCAAGGAGCAGAAGAGGGGAAGAGCGCATACAGACAAGACAGAAAGAAAGAAGAACAGAAGAGAAGAAGAAGAAAGGATGCAGGTAAGAAGTGCAGAAGATGAAAAGTGCTATAGAGAAAACGGTTGGATACAGGCAAGACAGCAAAGCAATGAGGAGATGAGCACAAGAGGAGAAGAGCAGAAGAAGAAAAGACACATTAGAGAACAAGAGCCTTGAGAGGAGTAATTGGTTATACAGGAAAACAATACGCACGTCTGAAATGGTGAATTTCTTCAGGAGACTCGAGGGTGTTCCTCTTCAAGAACAAGGACAATACGTAAAGAAA
>NW_011248899.1:0-361 GCF_000146605.3 Meleagris gallopavo
ATGACGCAGAATACTTTAAGAAGGAAATTAAATGACTAAAACTGTCACATACTTTTTTCACCAGTCAGATGTAAAAATCAGGATGAAATAAATGCTGATGTATGTGGTGATGTACACACGGTTACAGTGTGTTCACTCAGTGAACAAAAGCAATTAATCACTGCAAAAGAGCTGCTTTTTTGTTTTTGGGGGGTAATTAACATTTCTATTCATTTTCAGTCCTGCAGAATAACACTTTCTTATGAATATCTGTTAGAAGGCATAAATGCAATACAGACCAAGTTACCTGAATTGGGTTTTCTTGGTTCTGATTAACTAAATTGATTTAAACCACAGTGTTATAAATGGGTCTGTCTTGTTT
>NW_011248900.1:0-465 GCF_000146605.3 Meleagris gallopavo
TTCATGGGGAAAGAGAGTTCTAGCTGAGGAACTGGCGGGACTTATTGACAGGTGTTTAAACTAGGTATGAAGGGGGAAGGGGACAAAATGAGGACCGCTGGGACTGAGGGGGCAGTTCGAAGCTCCAAACAGAACTTGATGGGTGGAGACAGTGGAGTTCAAAGGCTTGGAGAGGGGTGGGGGGATGCTGCTTCTCTTAAGTGCCCGTATACTAATGAGCGTAGCATGGGGAATTAAACAGGAAGAGCTGGAGTTCTGCGTGCAGTCGTGAGGTCATGATCTCATTGCGATCACGGAGACGTGGTGGGACAGCTCGCATGACTGGAATGTTGTCATGGAGGGCTATGTGCTTTTTTAGGAAAGATCGGCTGGCTAGACGGGGTGGTGGAGTTGGCTCTTTATGTGAGAGAGCAGCTAGAATGTATTGAACTTCATTTTGGGGGGAGAGTGATGTAGCAGTGGAGA
>NW_011248901.1:0-311 GCF_000146605.3 Meleagris gallopavo
CCTGCTCCAAAAGCTGCTTTTCTGCAGGTGGACCAGGCGAGCAGGTGGGCACTGTTGGATGGGGCCAGGCTGGATGGGCAGCCTGATCTGGGAGGGCACCCAGCCCATAGCTGGGGTGGGGATCTGGGGGCTGTAAGAGCCTTTTCAACCCAACCATCCCATGGATCTACAATCTTTAAAAGTCCCTCCCAACCCAACCATCCCATGGCTCCATGATCTTTAAGGTCCCTCCCAAACCCACCCATTGTATGGTTCTATAATCTTTGAGTCCTCCACCACATCTGTGATAACCTGGCACCCAGACTGAGGTT
>NW_011248902.1:0-430 GCF_000146605.3 Meleagris gallopavo
AAGAAAGGTTTGAAAACAGATACATAACTAGGGAAAAAAAGGTAATTAATAGTTCCATGCCAAATACACAGAGTACTTTTTTTGTCTAACACAGAACACTACATTTTGTTTATTGCCAAATTCAATCACAAAATCAACTAAGAAACACAACCCAAAGTTTTTTTTCCCATTCACTCTCTATAAATATTCTCAGTGGATATGGTTTTGTAAAACTGAGATAAACTTCCTATATAATATATAGAGTTGGAAAGACAGGTAAGACACAGAAGAAATTCTTCCTGCTGGGGAAAAATATATAAGTTGCTGTGCATAGAGCAGAAAGCATACTGGACTTTAAAATCTTCTTGACAAAGGTGAGTTTGGTGTGTTCTTCATATTCTCTTTTTCAAATTCAAAAAGAATCTAAGACTTCATGGAAAATGGGAATTAC
>NW_011248903.1:0-508 GCF_000146605.3 Meleagris gallopavo
GTAAGACTAATTGGCAGCTCCTGAGGTCATGCAAACTTTTCCTATTAATTCCATTTATATGGCATTGCACTTGATCAAGGTATTGTGTGGTGTTAGCAGTACCTTTCGGATCTATGGAAATCATGAGTCTAAAGAAAATGACCAAACAGACAAATGAAAACCCACCAGAAAGAGTGTTCTTTTCCTTAGAGTTGGTATCAATTTCATGATAGATATTTGTTTGTTCTAGTGCCTCAGCCATTTCACCTTGACTTTTTCTTACAGGAGAAGAAACTCATTACATAAAGTTTTGGATCTCAAATCGTAAAGAAAGTTTGAACAGTTGAACCTTAAAAGTTCATGAAAACAAGGACAAAGTAGGTAAGCAGTAGATATATATGAGTGCATTTATTTATTTATTTATTATTTACACATAATGAGAATTGGACCTACATACTTTTTAAATGTTTGAATATCTGTTGTGCTGCAGGGAGAATAATGATCACTGAAGTCTGAATAGAAATAATAA
>NW_011248904.1:0-485 GCF_000146605.3 Meleagris gallopavo
CTATGCAAATGCTGGGGTAACGTTTTTGTTTTGACTGACTTCTGTGTTTAAAACAAATACAAGCATTAATCAAATTCTACCTGAGCAACTCAACTTTTCTGCTTTTAAAACAAAAGATAATTAACTCAGAGTAACATCAGTAGTGGCAACTCAAAAATAAAACCAACATGGCATAAAGACAATCCACACTTACAAGAATCACACACTTTCCCCCAGTCTTGATCCCTACAAACACATTTGGCTATCAAACCTGTAAGAGAACAAACAAGACACATCACACCTGCACTCAAAAGGTAGGAAGCTGCTCCAAAAATCTTGAAAAATTAGTAACCAGAATTCTGCTAAAATATAGAACTCTATTATGAATAAGTAAATAAATAAAAAATACAAATGTTTGACCACAAAACCCCAAGGAAGAAACAACCCAATTAAGTTTAATGGTCGAACATTTCAGTGGAAAACTGATCTGCCAAGTGTTTAAGAAT
>NW_011248905.1:0-371 GCF_000146605.3 Meleagris gallopavo
GGAGAAAACGTCATATTTTGGGGAGAAAAGGCTGGTATTCGTGGGAGGAAAATATATTTCTGAGAGAAACTGCAATTTTGTGGAGAAAACGCCATGTTTCTGGTTGAAATATGGGATTTTGTGGGAGAAAAGTGCAGTTCCTGGCAGAAAATGGCGTACTTTTGGGGAGAAGCGTGGAATTTCTGGGAGAAAATGGCGTATTTTTGCGAGATAACTGGTATTTCTGAGAGAAAATGTTATATTTTTGGGGAGAAAACTCCTATTTCTTGGAGAAAATGTCATATTTTGAGGATGAAAACTGGCATATCTGGGAGAAAATGCCGTGTTTTGGGGGACTAAACTGGAATTTCTGGTAGAAAACGTTGTGTTTG
>NW_011248906.1:0-330 GCF_000146605.3 Meleagris gallopavo
AGATGCACTTCAGCATACTAACATTGTCATCACATTCTGAGGTACCTGACTTAATGCACTAGCAATTCACATGAGTAGAAACTAACCATTATTTCTTCTAAATATAGACCATTTCAGTAATTAGACCTTTGCAGGGGAAGAATAAGTAATTGTCATGCAGAGAGATTCAAAAGACTTAGGGAAAAAAGAAAACAAAAACAAAACTGGAAAGTATTAATCTGTGGGTGCTGCACAGTGCTACATATGAATGCAGAAATCTGTAAACAAAGGCTTAAAAACAATCAGGGAGGATAAACTGTGAAATCTTAATTTTTATTGATATGAGGTCAG
>NW_011248907.1:0-327 GCF_000146605.3 Meleagris gallopavo
TCCTCTGCAGACTGCCTGGAAGAAGATGATGATGTCTGTGATCTTCAGGTCTCGTTCTTCCTCCAAGTGTGCCAGGACACCAGCTCGGAAAAGATCTTGCTCTGTCCAATTCTGTATAAGTTGGGGTCCAGCTCCAAGGCTCTGAGGTACTAAAAGGGACAGGAATGTACAGCATTTTCACATCAAGAACAATTGTTTTTGTTTTAATTGTTTTTTTGTTTTAATGTTTAATAATATTCAGGCATAAACACTTACCATGCGCTCACAGGCTTGTTTGCCATCCATAAACCTTTGGAATTGCATTGGGAGTAAGGATCTCATACCTTT
>NW_011248908.1:0-486 GCF_000146605.3 Meleagris gallopavo
ATTCCATGCCCTGGGCAGTAACAACCAGCTCCAAAAGATTCTAGAAGGGAAGCAGCACTCAAAACCCTGACCCCAGGGAGTGCAGGACGATCCCACTGCTTCCAGGTAAGTATTAGGTGCTTTCCAATCCTATTTTGCCTGCAAGAAATTCAAAAGATCATGACCTCTCTCACTGTTTCAGAAAGGAAATTTATTCTCGCAAGCAAATTTCTATTCCTTCCGCTTGAGAAGACAATTCCTGTTGCCAAATCCCATTTTGTTAGCATGCATGCTCAATTTTTCAGACTAACTGTCACCCTTTCAGATGGTAAGTTATTCCTCAAGTTCTTCAGTTACCTTTATCAGTGGTACCTTCAGGATAGCTCTGGCTCTCAGGTGCGTTTTTCAAGGATGCCAGCTGCACTTCTCAAGGTTGCCCTGATTCCCAGCATAGGTTCCCAGGCCAAGATCCAAAGGTTAGCAGTCTCCAGCCTCAGCCACTACCTC
>NW_011248909.1:0-367 GCF_000146605.3 Meleagris gallopavo
AAATGAGTAGTAATGGAAGGAAAATTGTTAGAAAAGTACTACTGAGAGGAAAAGTAGAAGGCATGGAAAATTAATACTTTGAAGTGTTTAGTCACACATACAGCATTTTTAGCTCAACTTGAAGTTTCTCACTTGCTTGTCTCCACATCATAATATACTCTCCATTAGTGAATTCAGCACAGGAGAATATGTTACTGTACCAGATTTAATGGCAGGATTGTATTTTTAAAAGATAAGCTGAGTTCAGATTCCAAATTCAGAGTGTTCTGAGTATTTAAAGTATGTTCTTACCTGTTTCTTGATCATCATTTCTGGTCCAAATGTAGTATTTATCTTTAGTCCATGGTGGTCATTACTTTCATGTCTT
>NW_011248910.1:0-421 GCF_000146605.3 Meleagris gallopavo
GTCTCTGCAGAGCTGGAAGGTCAGGAGACTCAACAGATACGAAGGGCTCCCATCATGCTCCTGAATGCCCCTCCTCTCCTGGCTGCACGCTGGTGGCAGGTGGAGGCAGGAACAAAGGGCAGGAGCAAGGGCAGAGAACCTCTTTGCTTTTTCTATCTCCCTAGAATAAACAAAAAAACCAAGAAATCTTTCACATATGCATGGGATCTGTTGAGTCCCAGCCTGAACCACTGGTTGAGCACCTGCAGAAAGGAGCTGCTCAGCCCTGGGAGCACAGGTGAAGGCAATTCAGCTGTGTGACAGAAGGATTGGAGCCTGGCTGCGCCTCTCCCAGAGCTCATGCAAGGGCTGACTGCAGCTAGGGAAGGATTTCCTCTGGCGGTCCTCCTTGGTGATGTCTTTTTCCTCTGCACCTGGAATC
>NW_011248911.1:0-484 GCF_000146605.3 Meleagris gallopavo
AAATACCTTCTCATGCTTATTTCTGAGGTGCAAATCAATGTTTTGACTAGTTGGATGTGTCTGTCATTAAAGATCAGGGTCTGACTTTTGTAAGCATAGAGATCTTATCTGTAAGTGATCTGATCTCTCTTTTTTTCTGCCAATCTCTCTTAACAAAAAGATACATTGTATCATGGAAAAAAGGCAAGAAAATGTAAAAGCAGGATTAAGATGATCTACAGTATCAGTATTGCAAAACATATATGACACGGTGCTCAAAATTAGGAACAAATCATTGTTTCCACACAAACTAATGTATAAACATTCTAAGACTATTTCCTTCTTAACTTCATCAACCTATAAATTGTCAGGCCTTAAATGTTTATGTTGATAGCTTTCAATACTAATGATTACATTGCCTTTTAATGATTATATACTCTTTTTATATACTTATATACTCTTTTTGTTCTTGCATTAGTGTATTTTCTAGGTCTCAAATTGTGAG
>NW_011248912.1:0-445 GCF_000146605.3 Meleagris gallopavo
GTCTTAATACCTCTCTCATAGGATGCAGAATTAAACAAGCAAGAAAAAATAAGCAGAGATGAGATTCCACTAACATTTGCTGCTAACCTGGACCTCTTCCATCTGTGAAAACAGCAAAAAGACAAACTAGCAGAACCATATGGATTTAAAGAACAGACTGCACAGAGTCCTCACTATCACCATGTAGCAGGCCAGCCAGGAACTCCCAGAGCATCAGAGATTTCAGGGATGAGCACAAACTTTGCAGCACTGTAACACAGCAATGAGAGCTCAAACAAACACAGCTACAGCTCCCTGCTCCATTCAGAGAGCTGATGGAGTTGTTCAATGCTGACAGCTGCTCCACATCTATTCTGCTTCACTTTGTTTTGGGAGCTGTCAGAATCGTCAAGTTCCTCCCATTCCAACAAGATATTCAAGTGACAGACAGCTCCATATAGGTTAA
>NW_011248913.1:0-522 GCF_000146605.3 Meleagris gallopavo
ACAATATCACACCCTACAAAACCAATGGTTATTTTAAGAACAAAAAGCCGTAAAGAAAAACCCTCTAAAAAATGAGGTTTTAGGTATATTTTAGGAATTTCCATCCTGAATCACAGTCTGAAAGAATCTAGGGCAGTGGTACAGGTCCACATTCATTTGGGTCATTTTTTTGCCACCTAAGTTGTTCAAATGCTTGTCAGCCGATCTACAAGTAGTGCACAATTTTTTTGTAGGCCGAAAGAAAAGGAAATCAGAAGCACTCAAGTAACTTTTGACTGATCACTGCTTCAGGAGGGCTGGTCTCTGATGTTTTCCTAAACATCACTGAAATCTCAAATTGTTTCTTAATATAAACAACAATGTTGTTTTGTTTTGTGTCTTTTTGCTTTTTTTTTTTTAATCTTCTTCTAAAATTACCCAATTGGGAATTAGGGGAAGGGGTAGCAAATCTAGAGACTGTTATGTAATTATGTAAGGTACTGGAGCATAGAAGTTTCAGCTCTTTCAGGCTGAAGATAAAAT
>NW_011248914.1:0-458 GCF_000146605.3 Meleagris gallopavo
TGCCCCACTCCACAGCCAAACTGCCCCCAGCTGTGCTCGCAGGGCTGCACCCCGCCCCAGGTGTTGCCACAAAAACAGGAGGGCAAGGGAATGCCCAGGCAAAGGCAAGGGCCAAGAGAACATGGAAGGAAATGCCAAGGATGACGGCCCAGACAATACGGCAGGGAACGCCAAAACTGAATGCCGACATGAATGTGGCAACACAAAGCCAAGGGGTCATTAGGCCAAGAGAATGGGGCAAGGAACACACAAATAGGAGGACAAGAGAATGTAATAGTGAAAACAGTGCAAGACCAGAGACAAGCAAGACACAGAACAAAGAGGATAGGCAGACCTTCTGGGCACCATGAAGCGCAATTCAGAGCTCTGGGGGAACCCTATTGTGCCGGGCTCTGGAATGGGTAAACGCTGGCGGGTGTGCATCGCCTTACCTGCTGGGCAGACAATGACCAGTCAGC
>NW_011248915.1:0-420 GCF_000146605.3 Meleagris gallopavo
TTTTCCCTTGTTCTTTCCTTTAGGTATTGAAAAGGCTGTTACCAGGTTACCTTGGAGCCTTCACTTCTCCAGGAGGCTGAACAGCCCAGCTCTCCTTGCTTACAGGAGAGGGGTTCCATCCTTGGGTTCGTGTTTGTGGCTGTACTCTGGATGCACTCGCACAGCTCCATGTCTCCCTGCACTGAGGTCTCCACATCTGGACGCAGCACTGCAGCTGAGGCCTGACCAGCGCAGAGCAGAGGGATGGGGATCTCCTCCCTTCGCCCGCTGACTGCGCATCTTGGATGTGTCAACGGTTTACGGGCTGGTTCGGCCCGGTTCCGTGACTAGAAGGGCGGAGGGATCCGCGGATTCTCGCCCCTGGATATAAAGAAAATAGGGACCCCGAAATAATTGAAAACAGTGTCAACAATCTGAGGT
>NW_011248916.1:0-400 GCF_000146605.3 Meleagris gallopavo
ATTAATTTCCATAATAGAATTTCACTAGTAATGCTTTTTTAATGAAGGAGCATTACTTTGCTTATGAGTGAGTGCAGCATTTAACCATATAAGAAGTCTAATTCAGAGCTTTCTGATGTAACTCACCACATAAATATAGCTCTTGGGAAGCTTCACAGAGACTCAGCATTTAACGCATACTGAAATCAACACAGATAAGGCTTCTGTTGTAAGTTTGCTCCTTACTTTCCTTAAGGGAAAAAAAAAAATCCACTATACTAAAAAAATAAATTGAAATCAAAACAAACAAATAAAAATGTTGCCCATCAAAGTGAAGTGTAACAGAGTTACAGCACAACATGAGTTTGATTTAGTGGTATTCAGTTACCACTGCGGGTAACTGGCACTTTCCTACAGCAAT
>NW_011248917.1:0-491 GCF_000146605.3 Meleagris gallopavo
TTTCTATAGACTTGCTCGCACAAATAACTGCTCCAAGCTGTGTGCTGGGATATCAGAAATACTGAAATAAACTCAACTGCAACATTTTCCAACTGCAACAAATAGCATTTGAGATGCTATGTTTACATATGGTGTAAGAAAGACTGTTTGACAACAAATATCATATACATATTAAAAAAAGTACTTATTTCTCTGGACTTCAACCTCATATTAAACCCTATAATTAAAAAAAAGTAAATGACCAAGCCATGAGCTGCAGGTCAGACAAGGTTCACTCTACTGTACACACTGAGGTTTACATCCTGCATTTGTCTAACAGCATTTGCATTTTTAGACTAAGAATGACTTGAACTAATAGGACTAACTAAAGCAACTGGGAAACAGTTACAATAAAGCCTGCTAAACTTTTCAGTTCATCTGATAGTCACGCTAGCACTCATTCCACCAGCTTAACTATGCAAAAAGAAACAGCAGTCATCCATCTGCATAGG
>NW_011248918.1:0-365 GCF_000146605.3 Meleagris gallopavo
CAACATGCAACAATCCCACTGTCCTTTGACTAAATATCTCTGCATGGATGTCCATGTACAAAAATGGAACATCTCTCCAGCTGTGCAGCAGAGGACACGAGCTTCCATGCTCTAGCCATGATCTCCTCTCGGCTTCTGGCTCTCCAACACAAAGAACAAGATGCAAATCAGTAGCATCACAAACACTCCTTTCATCCTGTCTACTTCAACAGCCAACACTGACGGGCCCGTTCTCCTGCCCTCTTACCTCAGCCTCTGCACACCATCCTACTCTCCTGAGCATTAGGCTGGCACAGGGATGCAGCTCTTTCTAGGCTCTCCCGATGCAGCCCGTGGCCACCAGTACCTGTGTGCCACATGGATCT
>NW_011248919.1:0-403 GCF_000146605.3 Meleagris gallopavo
AGAATAAAGTCACTCAGAAGAAGAAAACAAGCATTAACAACCATATTAAACGAAGAAAAAATTAACTGTACTATAAAATTTGTTAGACACTACTTGTTTTCTGTTGAACACAGTAACAGATAGAGTGGTGGGAAAGAATGAGACATTACCCAGTACTTCAGGAGGCTCTGACTGCAGGCCTTCTGGTTGCTGTCCCTGGAGCACATTAAGTAGGGCTTGTAGGCTCCTGAGACACAAAGATGGATGAGAAAATCTTGTCTCCTTTATCAGTTCAAAAACTTCACATAATCCAACTTCAATGATCTAAAAAAAAAAGTACAGGTATTTTACAATATTGTTAATATGATCATTTTGGCTCTTCAATATCAACATCTGTAGAAGTGCTGTTACAGCCCCTCTTAGC
>NW_011248920.1:0-435 GCF_000146605.3 Meleagris gallopavo
GGTAAGGGCGATGCACACCCGCCAGCGTTTACCCATTCCAGAGCCCGGCACAATAGGGTTCCCCCAGAGCTCTGAATTGCGCTTCATGGTGCCCACAGAAGGCTGCCTATCCTCTTTGTTCTGTGTCTTGCTTGTCTCTGGTCTTGCACTGTTTTCACTATTACATTCTCTTGTCCTCCTATTTTTGTGTTCCTTGCCCCATTCTCTTGGCCATTCCCCTTGGCTTTGTGTTGCCACATTCATGTCGGCATTCAGTTTTGGCGTTCCCTGCCGTATTGTCTGGGCCGTCATCCTTGGCATTTCCTTCCATGTTCTCTTGGCCCTTGCCTTTGCCTGGGCATTCCCTTGCCCTCCTGTTTTGTGGAAACCGCACCCTGGGGCGGGTGCAGCCCTGCGAGCACAGCTGGGGGCAGTTTGGCTGTGGAGTGGGGCAGG
>NW_011248921.1:0-368 GCF_000146605.3 Meleagris gallopavo
AGTCAGGTCAAGTCCCTGGTGAGGAGAAAAAAGGTGACGGCACACCTCTTAAGGAAGGATAGAAAGTGTGACGCGGGGAACTACCAGCATGTCAGTCTCACCTACTAGTAGCTGGTCACGGATCATGGAGCAGATCATCCTGGAAGTGACTCTCAAGCACACATTCCAGTGCGTCACCACCCTGTGCGTGAAAAGCTGCCTCCTAATAACCCAACCTAAACCTCCCCTGTCTCACTTCAAAACCATTTCCCCTTGTCCTATCGCTATTCCACCCTCCTAAACAGCCGTTGCCCCCTCCTGCTTATGCGCTCCCTTCGAGTCTTGGAAGGCTGTCATGAGCTATCTCCAGAGCTTTCTCTTCTCCCACA
>NW_011248922.1:0-485 GCF_000146605.3 Meleagris gallopavo
CGGGCCTCTTGCACAAACCTGTGCTCCTTGCTCGGAGCACATGGCTGCACTCTGTGCACCATGTTGCTTACCACCAGAGAAGGCTCAGCTACCCAACACCATTTTTGCTTCCATCTTGTCTGAGAACTGCTCATTATGCACAGCCCTCATCTTTGCTTTGGTGAGGTGGGGACTGCCATTGCTTCCTCAGTCCCCACAGACCCCCTTCCCATCCCACACTGCCATGGGAGATCAGGTTCTGGACCACCTGAGGACCCAAACATCCACGAGTCCTTGGGTCCAGACGAGATGAGTCCCAGAGTTCCGAGGGAATTCACCGCTGCAGTCACCGAGCCACTCTCCATGGTATTTCACAAGTCGAGGCAGTCAGGTCAAGTCCCTGGTGAGGAGAAAAAAGGTGACAGCACACCTCTTAGGAAGGATAGAAAGTGTGACGCGGGGAACTACCGAGCATGTCAGTCTCACCTCTGTGCTGGTCACGGATC
>NW_011248923.1:0-430 GCF_000146605.3 Meleagris gallopavo
TTTCGTCCGACGAGTGACCGGTCTGCTTCCGCACATCGGGAAGGAGCGGTTTGCACTTCGCCTTGGCTACATGCAGAATGCACTCGACTAGCTCTGAATACTACATCTCTGCGTTTATTTCGAGCGACAATTCATTCTAGTGAGGTTCTCCACTGCTACACATCTGCATTCAGACAGGAAAAGAGTGGAAGGGAAAACCCGCTACAAACAAGACAACTGTAAGTTCGAGGAACGACAGATGTAGTGCTCACAGGGAGTGCGTTTCAGACAGTGAGCAGCTATGCTTTCTGGGCTGCGGAAGAAAAAACCCCCACTCGCAGGGAGTGCAGGAGGCTGAATTCGCACTTGTCGGCATCGGAATCGCACTCCTTCGCTTTCACGCGCAGAAAGCAGCATTCGCGCTGAACCGCTCCGGAGACTTTGTCGTAGC
>NW_011248924.1:0-378 GCF_000146605.3 Meleagris gallopavo
CCTTCAGTGCACTTGCCATCCCCCAAAAGACAAGATCACAGCCCTGAAAGAAAAAGAAACCACTTACCCCATTCCAAGGACCAATACTCCCCACACTCTCAAGTGAAGGAAGCAGCTTCCAGGTCCAAATACCTACCAGCCCTTAAGTACGCTCAGGGTTCCCTGCTAAAAAAGAGAGAGAGCAGCTCCACAATGGAGGAGAAGAAAAAAAAAAATAACAACTCACTCCATCACCAAAGAACAAGGCATACTCCAAAGGAAGCACTCCCCAGGTTCAGATGCTGCCCCTACTCTTCCCAGCCCTTAAATGGGATCAGGGAGGGTGGAGCCTGGCTCTGCCCCACTCCCACAGCCAAACTGCCCCCAGCCTGTGCTCGC
>NW_011248925.1:0-379 GCF_000146605.3 Meleagris gallopavo
TTTTGAAGACCGGAGTGACATTGGCTATCCTCCAGTCTTCAGGGACCTCCCCTGCTATCCAAGACCTCTCAAAAATGATGGAGAGCGGTTCGGCAATGACCTCCGCCAGCTCCCTCAGCACCCGTGGATGCACCCCATCAGGTCCCATGGACTTGTGGACCTTAGTACTGCCTAGGCGCTCACGCACGTCCTCTTTCCTGACTAAAGGGAAGTCTCCCATTCCCCAGACCCTCTCACTAACCTCCAGGGTGTGGGATTCCTGTGGGAGAGCCTTTCCACTGAAGACGGAAGTAAAGAAGGCATTCAGTATCTGCCTTCTCAGCATCCCCCGTTACCAGAACCTCCCCTCACCTTAGTAAGGGGCCCACATTCTCCCTAG
>NW_011248926.1:0-327 GCF_000146605.3 Meleagris gallopavo
TTTTGTGAAAACGAATGGATCAGAACTAACTTTAGTACTGGGAACACAGAAATAAACCCATACTTGCACGTATGTTAATGTGTTTGTTTTTTTTCAGAATACACAGATAATGTGTAAATGTATGACGTGACATTGTTTCCTATATTGCTGTGCAATCAAACAATATGTCACTTTTTGAAATGAAGGAGAAAAGACAGGGAAATAGCAGAGTAAAGAGTTTCCGCTTTCAACTGTCAATCATTTACCCACTGAAATTTGTTTTTTCTAAAGTAAAAATTTTAGTGTTCAGGTTTGTGTAATTCCAGCATAGAAATATACAAGAAAAAA
>NW_011248927.1:0-404 GCF_000146605.3 Meleagris gallopavo
TTTTCACTGCCCAGCACCAGCCTGACCCCATTCTTGATGTTGTTTCATGCTCCACTGTATCACACTATTTAAAAATTCAAGTAACAAGCACATTACAGAACATGTTTACACAAAAGCATGGGGAAATATGAATGCTTATAGTTTAAGGTAAGATAAATTATCAAGATACTCACTTGTGATCACTCAGCAATAAAACCAGTAGTGTAATTTTAATACAAGTTGACTCACACGTAAAAGCAAAAGGCTAGTGTGGCATACAAATGTTTCTTTAGAACACGGCTAAAGCACTTATTGTATTCTTTGTATTTAACACAGTTGAATGAGAAATTCATATTAGTTAATCTTTCCTGCAAAATCTTTCATTTTCATAATTGCTATTTTACAGCAAATGTGACACAGCACAG
>NW_011248928.1:0-489 GCF_000146605.3 Meleagris gallopavo
TCTTGTACAAATCTGGCCCTACATAGCTTCCTCCACCCCAAAATGAAGTCTGACGTAGAGCTGTGGCGCAGAGATTGGATGCTGACAAAAGCACTCAAGGAGCAGAAGAGGGGAAGAGCGCATACAGACAAGACAGAAAGAAAGAAGAACAGAAGAGAAGAAGAAGAAAGGATGCAGGTAAGAAGTGCAGAAGATGAAAAGTGCTATAGAGAAAACGGTTGGATACAGGCAAGACAGCAAAGCAATGAGGAGATGAGCACAAGAGGAGAAGAGCAGAAGAAGAAAAGACACATTAGAGAACAAGAGCCTTGAGAGGAGTAATTGGTTATACAGGAAAACAATACGCACGTCTGAAATGGTGATTTCTTCAGGAGACTCGAGGTGTTCCTCTTCAAGAACAAGGACAATACGTAAAGAAATACAGGATGGATGTAATTGTAAAATTCTTTACTAGCTGACCTGGCATCCTGGGCAAGCTGAAGACTAGAC
>NW_011248929.1:0-393 GCF_000146605.3 Meleagris gallopavo
GAAAGCGCTGTAGTATAACCTGAAATGTGATAGAACTTGCATTACTTCCACCAGTTTTACAAAAAGCGGATGTTCTTTTCCTTACATTTTTAGTTGCAGAAAGAAAAAATACAGCACAATTTCTTTTGCATTAGACAC
Source organism: Meleagris gallopavo (assembly GCF_000146605.3). Lineage (NCBI taxonomy): Eukaryota > Metazoa > Chordata > Aves > Galliformes > Phasianidae > Meleagris > Meleagris gallopavo. The sequence continues at coordinate 139 of NW_011248929.1, forward strand.
ATGCTAAACAGTGACATCAACTTACTTTTAGCTGGAGTGTCAGATGGCTGCACCCTTGGATATCTGTACAGAATCTCTTTACCATTACATTTCAAATAGTCAATTTTTTAAAAATACTGACTTTCTAATGGGAAACAGCATGTAGCTTTGTTAAGCTTGATTAGGCAAATTTAATTGGCTATAGTTAATGTATTTATGTGAAAGACAACTACTCAGCTTAAGCATGGTTCTTAATCTTTCAGTAATTCAAAGTAA
>NW_011248930.1:0-401 GCF_000146605.3 Meleagris gallopavo
GGCAGCACAGCCTTCAGGCATGTCAGCCAGTCCTCCTGACTTCGTATCATCAGCAAACTTGCTGAGGGTGGCCACTATCCCCTCATCAAGGTCATTGATGAAGATGTTGAACAAGACCGGACCCAGCACAGACCCCTGGGGGACACCACTGGTTACAGGTCTCCAGCCAGACTCTGCACCACCAACGACGACCCTCTGCGCTCTGCCAGTCAGCCAGTTCTCAACCCACCTCACTGTCCACTCGTCTATCCCACACTTCCTCAGCTTTGTTATAAGGATGTCGTGGGAGACAGTATCAAACGCCTTTCTAAAATCAAGGTAGATTACATCTACCGCTCTGCCCCCATCCACCCAGCATGTGACAGCATCATAGAGGCCACCAAGTTGGTCAAGCACGACCT
>NW_011248931.1:0-487 GCF_000146605.3 Meleagris gallopavo
TCTCCGACGAGTGAGCGGGCTCCTGTGCGCGCATCGGAAAGGAGCGGTTTGCACTTCGCCTTGGCTACATGCAGAATGCACTACGCCTACCTCTGAATACTATGTCTCTGTCTTTATTTCGTTCGACAATTCATTCTAGTCAGGTTTTCCACTGCGACACATCTGCATTCAGAGAGGAAAAGTGTGGAAGGGAAAACCCTCTCTAATAAGACACCTGGAAGTTCGAAGAGCGACAGATGTAGTGTTCTCAGGGAGAGCGTTTCAGAAAGTGAGGAGTTATCCTTTCTGGATTGCGGAGAAAAAACCCCCACTCGCAGGTGTTGCAGGAGGCTGAATTCGCAGTTGTCGGCATCGGAATCGCTCTCCTTCACTCTCACGCGCGGAAAGCGGCATTCGCGCTGAGCCGCTCCGGAGACTTTGCCGGAGCTGGCCGAGAAATCTTGCTTCTCCCGAATCGCCGCTTTGAGCTGTCAGCAGCGGTCTCGTG
>NW_011248932.1:0-379 GCF_000146605.3 Meleagris gallopavo
CAATCAATCAATCAATCAATCAACAAATCGCGAAACCGGGGACGGGACGGGACGGGGCGGGGCGGGGCGGGGACGGGGACGGAACACCTAAAGATCGATAAAACGAAAATTAAAAAGGGGAAAAATCGATAAGAAATAAAACACGAGGAATGAATGAATGAATGAATGAATGAATGAATGAATGAATGAATGAATGAATGAATGAATGAATAAATAAATGAGCGAGCGAGCCGATAAATAAGCAAAGCAAAATAAATAAATAAAATAACAACAAATAAGTAAACAATAAAAAACAAACAATTTAAAAAAACAAAAGAAGAACAAAATACGACGGGACAACGTAAAATAAAATAAAAAATAAAAAAATTAGAAAATAGAA
>NW_011248933.1:0-443 GCF_000146605.3 Meleagris gallopavo
ACTATGTCTCTGCCTTTTTTTCGAGCCACAATTCATTCTAGTCAGGTTTTCCACTGCTACACATCTGCATTCAGACAGGAAAACAGTGGAAGGGAAAACCCTCTCTAATAAGGCATTTGCAAGTTCGAGGAGCGACAGCTGTAGTGCTCTCAGGGAGAGCGTTTCAGAAAGTGGGGAGAGATCCTTTCAGGACTGCGGAGAAAAAAACCCCCACTCGCAGGTAGTGCAGGAGGCTGAATTCGCACTTGTCAGCATCGGAATCGCACTCCTTCGCTCTCACGCGTAGAAAGCGGCATTCACGCTGAACCGCTCCGGAGACTTTGCCGGAGCTGGCCGAGAAATCGCGCTTTACCCGAACGCCGCTTTCAGCCGTCAGCAGCGGTCTCTTGTTCTCGCTTGCCGAGAACGAGCCACTTCAGCCGGCTGCTTTTCTCCGACGAGTG
>NW_011248934.1:0-463 GCF_000146605.3 Meleagris gallopavo
AAAACAGACATGGAGTCAGACTGCCAAAGTATAGCTTCGTGTCACTGGACCAGAGAATGCCTCTCCACCAATAGATCTGACCAAGAAGAGTTCCTATAGTCTGTCTGGCCTGAAAAGATCTTCAGGTTCTTCCCTCAGATCAATTCCATCAGCTGAAGGTAATTTCCAAGGTTTTTTATGACATCAGCGAGTTTACTGTGAGGCATCAAAAAGCAAGAAGTGCATCTGAAAGCTGGTGTTACTCTTCAATTTTTGTTTATTTTTTACTTTTAAGATATTATTGTTTATCTTCACTTTTTCAAAATTTGCGTTCTTGACACATTTCTGTTGTCATCTATACAACTGACAATACCAGTGTTCCTAGGAATTTAGAGTACTTTGTATCCTGCAAAGCCTCACAGAGGCTGCTGACTTGTAAGAAGATTTCTGGGTTATAATATAGAAGAGTTGGTATCTGTGGTTA
>NW_011248935.1:0-301 GCF_000146605.3 Meleagris gallopavo
TTCTTTCTGTAAGTGGCAATTTTGGATTAAAACTATCTCAATTTCTCCGGGAAAAAAGGATTAAGAGGAGCATGTTATTTTGCACTACTAAAACTATTAAGAAAATAATAATTGATTTTAACCAGCCCAATGAGATCTGTTCAATCCATGCTTGCCCTAACCACCACCAATAATGGCCAGTGTGACTGCTAAAGACAGGAAGCATTCATCTTGTGAAATTCTCTTCCATGGATTTTTATGAAACTTCTGCTTTTTTCTCTCACGAAACTAGACACTACATACATTTCCTGCAACAGTATGA
>NW_011248936.1:0-395 GCF_000146605.3 Meleagris gallopavo
TACATTTCTGCAAAGAGAAAATACTCAACAAATCACAAATACATGAGACATTGGAGGATTTTTATTAAAAACAAACAAACAAACAAACAAAAACCCAACTGCATCTCCAAGATTTTTCTCAGAGTCAGGTTGAAGCAGCTCTTGGATACCTCACTTCTTCTCTCCCCTTCTCTTCCCACCCATCATCATTACCTCAGCTGCAGCTGCTTCAGAAAGAAGACAAGGAAACATTAATGAACAGATTTGGCCATTAGTTGCTAATTCTAAGGTTTTTTGTTTGTTTGTTTGTCTTGTTGTTTTCTTTTGTCTGGTAATCCTTCTGATTCATCAAAGAGCAGACAAGATGAAGTTGCTGTCATGCTAATCTGAAAAACTGCATGAAGAAGACTAACGGA
>NW_011248937.1:0-383 GCF_000146605.3 Meleagris gallopavo
ACCTACTCAGTACAACAGTGACTACTTAAATTATCTCTATATTCATATGAAGCTGGATAATTTTATAGTTGGAACTCATTTAGCAAACATTTAAGTATTCTAGATCTACCAGGATGGCACAGTAGACACAGCTTTTGGGATGACTCCTGAGGTAACTGAAGGCTTTAGGAAAAAATTAAAAGAAAAGAAAGGAAATTAGAAAGAATAGCTACCCAAAATGCTGGATTCAAAGCACATTAAAATTTTCTGTGCTTGTGTTGACTACATTCAGGTTTGTTTTATCAGCACAAAGTGCTGAGTTCACACATTTTGTCTTTTCCAAATGAATTGAACTTCTCATGTGACTTCTCAGGAATTTCAGTGGGGATTTTGTCATTTTTCTT
>NW_011248938.1:0-327 GCF_000146605.3 Meleagris gallopavo
CACCAGTGCTTAACAATGGAAAGAAAGAACCAAAATTTAACAGCAATGCAAGGCCCCAATACCAACAATAACCAAAGAGCAAACCAAAGCCAGGAAAACCAGGAAAAGAAAAGAAAGCGTAAGTAATAAAAAGCCAAGGAGAGCAAAGCAAAAATCACTTGAAATCCTCACAAACAGAGGGGAATACGCTCAGGAAAGGAAAAAGCAGTTCCAAGAATAGAAACAAAAGGGAAAATAAAACAACCCTAGGAAAAAAACCCAATGCATTGCAATGCAGAAGGAGCAGGAAACCAAGGCAGAAACCACAGAAAAACAACATTAGGAAAA
>NW_011248939.1:0-461 GCF_000146605.3 Meleagris gallopavo
CGTCCGCCAACTCCCTCTGCACTCTAGGGTGCAGTCCATCTGGCCCCATGGACTTGTGAGCGTCCAGCTTTTCAGAGCAGGTCCAAAACCATCTCACCGTGGATTGTGCAGGGCCTATTCTGTTCCCCATCCCTTCCTACCGGCACAAGGGAGTAACGAGTGTGCCCAGGGAGTAACTAGTCTTACTATGAAGGACTGAGGCAAAGAAGGTGTATGGGAGCTGCTGAGTCACGGCCTGAAGCACTGATTGATTGCCTGAGGCAAAGACCATGGGAGCCATGGGAGCACAGGTGGAGGCGTGAGGTGAGAAGGGTGCAGCCTGGCTCCACCTCTCCCAGACCTCATTTAAGGGCTGACTGCTGCTGGGGAAGGAGTCTCCCTCTGGAGATCCCTCCCTTTGGAGTCTTCTACTGCGAGCCTAGGCCACGGCCGAGCATCTAATTTTTGATGATCTCTTTCGA
>NW_011248940.1:0-425 GCF_000146605.3 Meleagris gallopavo
AAACACCCACATACAGATGTGCACGTGTCCCTATTGCTTCTCCTCGTTCCCCTGGGGCTCCGCTGACCACGATGAGGCCATGTTGGTCTTGGTTGGAGAGCAGAGCTGGTGCTCTGGTGAGCGTGCTGCACACGGAGACTGAGCTGTGAGCCTTCCTTGGAGCAGATCACCTGTGAGAGCCGTCAGAAGCAGCGCTGCGGCGTGTGTGTGAGCTGGGCACAGCTCAGGCTGAGCGGTGACCAGGTGAGCTGGGTTTGGTGCTGGCTGGTTGCCGGGAGGTGTCTCAGCAGAAAGCTGGGCTGGGGAGGAGTTCCCAGCTCCAGCAGTGCCCCCCAGCACGGCTGTTTCCAGAGGAAATGGGTTCTTGCTGTGATTCCATCCCATGTTTCGGTGAGGATGATGAAATGTCCTTCCTCCCCTGGTAA
>NW_011248941.1:0-458 GCF_000146605.3 Meleagris gallopavo
TTTCCAGAATAAGTGTAAGATTTTGAGATGAGTTAGGAAAATGATTATCTGAGGAATACTCAAGTGAGTATACTCATTGTAAGATACGTTCAAGTGAAATCCATAGGGACAGAGTGAAAATGGAGATGACTGTTCTAAGTAAAACTTAGATTGGAGTGACTCTACAGAAATGTAGTAGACAATGGTCGGTGTTTTTTTAGATTATTTTAGATTATTACCCAATATTTATTTGTTGGCTTTACTGAAAAAAAAATCTTGAATGTTGGAGAGGTTTTTAAAAGTATGAAGCCTTTTAAGAACTGCACTAAATCCTCTGACAGTTTGTGTGTTTTGTCTTTTTTCATTTTTTAAAATTTTATTTCTTTTTTTCAAAGTTCATAATGAAACTTCACATACCTAATTTTTGAACATTGAGGCTAATGCAGTGCAAGAAAGAAGCCAAGACAACTGAAGCTGAA
>NW_011248942.1:0-384 GCF_000146605.3 Meleagris gallopavo
CTGAGCTACTTCAACTCACTGATCTAGCCAAAGCTTATGTTTAAAGTGTTTTTCTTCAAAGTTGTGTCAACTGATGGGAAGATCTAATGAGCATCAGAAGTGAAGTGAATGCTGGGAGGAATCTGTGAGGGCAGATTGAGTCGGCAAGAGAACAGTGTCTCCTATGGAGAAGGACTTGGTGGTCCTGATGAATGAAAAATTGGACATGAGCCAGAAGTGTGTGCTTGCAGCCTGGAAGGCCAACTGTATCCTGATGTGCACTGAAAGAGGGTGGCCAGCAGGATAAGGAGGGTGATTGTGCCAGTTTGCTCTGCCCATGTGAGGCCCTACCTGCAGTAATGCATCCAGGCCTGGGGCCTCCAGCACAAGAAAGATGCAGAGCAG
>NW_011248943.1:0-359 GCF_000146605.3 Meleagris gallopavo
ACATCTTTTGTGAGGCAATCGGTGTTTGTGAGGGCCAATGGCATATATTCTGGATCGAAATGGTCTTTCCGCAGTAAAATGCCAAAAGTCTGGGAGTAAGTGTCATCATGAGGAATGTAATGGAGTGTAATTGGGAGGAATTTCTCGGAGTCGTGGTCTTTGTGGGTGCATATGTCCCATTTAGGGAAGGAAAGGAGTATTTCTTAGCAGAACTGCCATAGCATTTAGGGAAAATGTCCTATCCTTGGGAGACAAGTGGTATTAGTGGAGAAGATGTCCTATTCTTGGTTGCAAGTGTCCTATTTTGGTCTTGTCATCTAGTCTTTTTGGGTGTAAAACGTGCGGTAGTTTGAAGAAAC
>NW_011248944.1:0-413 GCF_000146605.3 Meleagris gallopavo
AGGTAGAATAATTGAGTGACCTCTTGCCCATGCAATATTTGGAATATAATAACCATTATTCCTAGAAAAAAATCTTATGAACGTTTTCAGGCATAGCAGCAAAGCAAAGATTGTCTAGAAAATACTGTACAGTCATTTTATGGATGATAAGACAAATTAATTTGTCACAAAATTTAGAATTTCAAAAATACTTTCAGGGAAAATATTTTAATTAGCATTTCTTTAAATAAAAAGAGGAGACCATATTCCTTTTCCATAATAGTTCTTTTGTTCATCTCCACTCCAAACATTGCAGCTCTGTGTTAATGCAGGCCAATTTGAAAAATGGAACTGACTAGTTTCCATTTGACTGAAATGAGAACAAGGTCTAGCCTTAGGCAATAGGAGCATAACTAGCCAAAAACAAATGCCAA
>NW_011248945.1:0-390 GCF_000146605.3 Meleagris gallopavo
TGTACCACCTGCCCATCATGCAACAATCCTACAGTTCTTCTGACTAAATATCTCTGCACGGATGTCCATGACAAAAATGAAACATCTCTCCAGCTCTGCAGCAGAGGACACGAGCTTCCATGCTCTAGCCATGTTCTCCTCTCGGCTTCTGGCTCTCCAACACAAAGAACAAGATGCAAAAGCAGTTGCATCACAAATACTCCTTTCATCCTGTCTACTTCAACAGACAACACTGTCGGGCCCGCTCTCCTGCCCTCTTACCTCAGCCTCTGCACACCATCCTACTCTCCTGAGCATTAGGCTGGCACAGGGATGCAGCTCTTTCAGGCTTCTCCCTATGTAGCCCAGTACCTGTGTGCCACATGGATCTGAAGCATTCTGCCTTCTGTG
>NW_011248946.1:0-388 GCF_000146605.3 Meleagris gallopavo
GCTCCCTTCGAGTCTTGGAAGGCTGTCATGAGCTATCTCCAGAGCTTTCTCTTCTCCCACACAAACAATCCCAGTTCCCTCAACATTTCTTTCTAAGAGAGGTGCTCCAGCCCTCTGATCATCTTCGTGGCCCTTCTCTGGACCTGCTCCAAAAGCTCCACATCATTCCCGTGCTGGAAGCCCCAGGCCTGGACGCAGTGCTGCACATGGGGCCCCACACCAGAGCCGAGTCGAGGGGGACAATCACCTCCCTCTCCCTGCTGGTCGCTCCTCTTTGAATGCAGCCCAGGATCTAGTTGGCCTTCTGGGCTGCAAGTGCACACTACTGGCTTATGTCCAGCTCTTTGTCCACCAGGACTTCCCCCGAGTCCCTCCGCAGGGCTGCTCC
>NW_011248947.1:0-465 GCF_000146605.3 Meleagris gallopavo
TTCCCCATTTGCAGTGACATGGTACATATATGTTATCCCTGTGTAAGATCCACTTGGGTTTTCATGTGTAAAATACATTTAGTATAGTCCAAATACTTATATAAAAATGTTAATAGCTTTCATTCTTGGTTAGGGACCAGTGTGTCTCTGATGTGGTCATTGGTGCTTGTGGGAATTGTGTGAAGCTATTTGTGTTCAGCATCATAAAGGCAAATTGGAATTCTGTTTTTGTGTGTTTTTCGTTTAGGTAGGAAATTGGAATAACTGAGTAAATGTTCTAGTTCCAGCATGGTCTCATCTTCTCAAGATGAGAGGCAGTAATATGCAAACGTTCAGAACCTTCAGGTCACTAAGATTCCCTGAGTACTTTTCAATTACTTTTTCTTCTTCTAAGCAGTCCATGTGTTTTCTTTTGGGCCTTGGGGAAAGTTTCGACTAGGTTTCAGACTCATGCTCTGTACTGTT
>NW_011248948.1:0-419 GCF_000146605.3 Meleagris gallopavo
CCTTCTATTAATAGAAGAACAGAAGGAGCAAGTGCAATTTTCTGGAGTGCAGGCAGCTCAGATCACAGACTTTTTCACAAGGCCATTCCTAATAGTACTGAATGTTTCCAAGAGCTATCACTCCCATCAAATATTGCTCTAGCAAACATACCTTAAGTTTTCTTGGCCCATGTCTGCTGAATTGCTTCTTTTTGCCCGGTGGAAGCACTGTAATCACTTTCTCTAGGCCTCTTTCAAGACCTCCAAGTAGTTTGGCCTTTCTCTTCTTTTGGCTGCTATCCACATGAGCTAGGTTGAGATCTAAATCCACAGCATGACACCTGTTACAAACCAATTAATTAAGTTGCTTCTCCTCAGCAATCAGACAGTAGTTGTTTCAGATGCACTGCTAGAATATTCTCAGATCAGAATGAAGAAAA
>NW_011248949.1:0-400 GCF_000146605.3 Meleagris gallopavo
TTTCCAAGTGAATTGTGACTTCATAGTTCCTTGGCAGAAGAGAAGGGAGGTTATGGGTCTAGGCTGAGTGAGGTACGTGAAGTGCCGTGCCTTGCAAAGTTGTCTTTGCCGGCCACTCCAGCCGTGAGCTGCTCCCAGTGCCTTCTGCAGAGTCGGCAGCCACGGTGCAGATGAGTGTAGAGCTGGCGTGAGCTCCAGGAGGACGTTCCTCCGGGTAGCTCCACACTGTGTTAGATTTGACAATCGTGGTTCCCCATGTTGGGCACCCAGGATCTGTTTCCAAGCTGCTCCTGTGTGGAAGGGAGAGAACAGCGTCGCAAAGGAATCTCCTGTTTTAATTGCATGCTCTGTCATTCTGACTGGCAGAACGTCTGAGTCGCTCTGTCCTGTGCTTGTTTGC
>NW_011248950.1:0-375 GCF_000146605.3 Meleagris gallopavo
AAAAGATATCATCTGTTACATATTTCTAATTCCCTCTGCTTGCTATGCCTGCTCCATTGACGTATAGAATAAAGCAGTACAAAATGAAGAAATCACTAAAAAAGTGAGTTGTAACCACAATGATCTCACTTCAATAATCCTATAAACGTGTGCTTGTTTTTTTTCTTTTTAAATGTGTTATAGAAATAGACAACAAGCACATTTTCTTCTCTTTTCTGATGCTGCTTATTGAACACACTACTCCTCCTACCACCCACACGATGTTCTTCCAGCAGAAAGGACAATCAAAACTGTGGTTTACTGACAGCCATTTCAAGAAGTAGTGCACATCATTGGTTGCTGCCTTTGCTCTGTCACAGAGCAAGCAGGAAGGGA
>NW_011248951.1:0-494 GCF_000146605.3 Meleagris gallopavo
AAACATGGTAATTCCCTGCCTAAGTGGGAGAAGTTACCTCTGCTATTTGAGGCTTGGAAGCCCATGCCATGTTAGGCTTGTGCTAGTGTTTTCTAAACCATGTGTACTGTAAGATGCAAGAAATGTAAAGGAAACTTAACAGCCGTTGTTTTCTTTCAGCGTTTGGAAGAGGCTGGGCTTGAGGTCCAAACTCTTGGAAGAGAGTCCTTAGGGGTTATGGAAAGGCTGTGTAGGATCTGCACAGGAGAGTGTGATTTGTCCTGGGTTGGACTGGGATGTGGTGTGATCTCTGGAAACTAAGCAGCACAAGGAATGTTGCTGCTGTCCCAGTGCATCAGTGCACTGCCCTGAATTTAATTTGCTATCCGAATCCTGTGATATAAACAAAGCCAAAACTGGAGGCAAAGCCCTACGGTACAGGAAAAAGGAAACTCTAACCTCTAACATGCCTATGACTCTTCAGAGTCGGGGGAAGTTGTTCACAGAGGGAGCTG
>NW_011248952.1:0-479 GCF_000146605.3 Meleagris gallopavo
AAAACAGTGAGGAGGCTGAATAAACTGCCTTATAGTTGGCTTTATGAAAAATATTTGTGCTTCAATGCCATTAATTGCATTTGTTGTGTTTGTGGAGGGGGATGCAATGAGGAAGATGAACTTTAAAAAAAATTACCTGATAACCTCCTCCTGAATAAGAGTCAGAGAACATAAACATCTGTAATTCACATTCTCAGACTTTGTGAGTTCTAATGATGTGACATGTTTATTGTTCTAGCACAGTTAATGCTTATAATAAAAAAAACAAGCCACCAATATGGGTTTAGTGATTGTAATAGCTTGTAATAGCTCCCTGAACCATCCAGTAAAAGAGCAAGACTTTCTCTTGGATTTCAGGGGTGTCTCAGGAACATGTTTTGTGTCCTATGTTTGGTGTTATACTGTGAATGTCACCTTTCTTCCCTTAGACATCAACAGACAGTGAGGAAATGGAACACACGAACAAATATAAGATTAGG
>NW_011248953.1:0-463 GCF_000146605.3 Meleagris gallopavo
TAGGCTGAAGCAGGAACACCCAGAGCCAGCTGGTGATTCCTTCATCTTGCCGGCTGGACTTTGTCTGGAGAGAGGAAACAGGGAATGGTGTGAGTCGTGTGTGGTGCAGGGTGAGGGAAGAGCTGCAGCACTGAGCTCTTGCCAACAGCTGCTTGCTCCTGGCATTGCCTGGTTTCTGCTGAAACACAGCTTAGAAACTCGCTCCCTTTCAAGCAGTTGAGGATGGTTCCATTCCTATAGCTCAGCCCTGAAGTCTTGCTGGCTAAATTCCCCTAAGCTGTGTCAAGCCAGATGCGGAGCATGTGAGCAAAGGCTCCACGGCTGTACAGGACAGCATCTAAGGGATGGCTTTGATTGAGCTGGCAGGCGTAAGTGCTTTCTGAGGAACCGTGCAGCCACAAGGGAAGTTCCAAAGCATCTCTGACTCTGACATTGACACCTCATCGGCCCCATCCTCCCTGCC
>NW_011248954.1:0-401 GCF_000146605.3 Meleagris gallopavo
TGCCCCCTGGGCCAGCTTCGGCCCACTGACACAGAGCCCCACACCACCCACAGCCACGTGGAACCAGGACGAGGCAGCCTTGGGCCCGCAGGCTGTTTCCCCCTTTGTCCATGAAACTGAAGGCAGGGACAAGGGCACTGGCTCACCCAGGGGCCACCAAGAATTGGCCAAACCCAAAGCCATCATTCCCAGACCCAGCTATGCCATCCCGCTCACCCCAGTGCCTCAGCCCCAAACGTTTACAAGGGAGAGATGCCGCATCTCCTGATGAACTTCAGCAACCCTCTGGAGCACCTAAAAAGTCAGGCAGCCCCGCAAAGCCATCTCTCTCCATTATCCCCTTCACCTATCCCTGCTCTCCCCAGCCCTGGGATAGCCAGCTTGCGCAGCCCTCCAACCCC
>NW_011248955.1:0-486 GCF_000146605.3 Meleagris gallopavo
AGCACAGAACCCAGAGGGTGTTGAATCTCTCAAGGACCCCCTTTAACAGGGACTTGAACTCTATTTGTCTTGGAGGGCTGGTCTCAAGCTCCCCCTCACTGTGTTACTTCCAGGAAACATGGAACCCGCCACACACTCAGGACATCTCCCCGCTCGTGTGTGGGGTACCCACTTGGGGATCTCCTTACCCTTGCTCTCTGTACGTGATACAGACTTCTATCACGCTTTACCGGAGGCAATAAAAAGGAATGCCTTACCATATTCCAGGGAACTTGTGGCTGGTCCTGATGGAGCTGGGATTTGGGGGGAGCTCCCAGAGAATCACTCAGTATGTGCGCTGAACAGAGGCCCCTCCAGTCCTTCGGTCCGTGAGATTTCAGTCTCATTGTCCCATCTGGGTTGCTAAAATTGTCATCCGAAATCCAGGAAGAAAACTCTCTAAACTCCTATGTGGTGTTAGAAAGCAATATTCCTTTTATTCCTCAT
>NW_011248956.1:0-431 GCF_000146605.3 Meleagris gallopavo
ATTCACAGAGCCAGCACAGGCAGACTGCAGGAAGTAAAACAAGCTGCTTTATCACATCATGCCTACTTTGTTCTATTTTCATGCCAGCCACATCCCTTGGATGGATACTTTCTCTGCATGGTCATCTAGTACAGGAAAATATATTTGATGCAGACATCAGCTCCAACAAGAAAAAATCTGGTAGGTATGAAACCCATAATATGTGTATTTTAGCGTCTTCCTTGGTAGCTTATGATTTAAATCTGGTTGTATCTGCTGCCATTCCAGGTCACCCTAACTAGACTCCCACTACTCAGTCTACTCACCCAATAGAATACAAATCCCATAGCCAGGTTTTTGTGAAATACTTGTGCACTTTCTCTTCAGCTGAAGAAACAGGTAGAAAACATAGTGGGCTGATAGGTAGATGTCATCAGATATCCTGCTGGAAA
>NW_011248957.1:0-526 GCF_000146605.3 Meleagris gallopavo
TAGCACTCACAGGCAAGGGGCAAGAGTTGCCAGGAAATTCAATATCAGGATAAGAAAATACTTTTTTACCGGGAGTGTGAACAAACACTGAAACAGCCTATTGCTGTTGTGGAATCTATGTGGAGTACTCAAAACCTAAACGATTCTGTGATTCTGCATGAACGTAAAATTTCCATTGTATGATAACAAGAACAAAACAACAATTGTGATTACTCTCTCATGAATGCAACTGTTACATCACAAATATAAAAAAGGAAGCTTGAGATTTTTTTTCAAGCTGTATGAAGAAAAGTATTCAGTAAAAATCTGCACTTTGTGGATTGTTTCCTTAAGAAACAGAGTGAGCACTCAAAAATGGAACAATTTGCTGCTATAGCTGTGTTTGTTGAGTGCATTGTTTTAGCAAACAGATAAATCCTAAATTGAAAGTTTTTAAAAAAAAATTCTAATTTGTTTTTTAAAGAGGTCTTCTTTCCTTTTAGTTACTGTAAATTCTAAAGCATAGGGCTTGAAGGGTGCAGCTGCC
>NW_011248958.1:0-478 GCF_000146605.3 Meleagris gallopavo
GAACATCACCACTGAACATCCCTGGAATGCAGTGGTCTGTGGCACTGCGGGACATAAAGCACAATCAAATTAAGTAAACAAAAATGTGAAGCAATGTGAGTACTTCACTGTAGCTTGAAAAATGTACAATAACAAAACTGAAACACTATATTCTTAGAAAACTTGCTTTTTCTTCAGGAGGCTCTCCCTTTTAGAGAGAGAATTTCAAATTCTTCTAAACTAAGTGTCCAAGTGAATAATATCTACTCTGCCCTAGTAGAAATAATGCCAAAATCTTCAAATGACTATGGGGAAACTGGCCAAGATCAGAAGACTCTGTCCCTTGTGATTCATAGGGTATCTCTGTCTGAATGGGACAACTCAGGGGTTTTTCCTACAATCTCCAACGGTGGCAACATCCCTCAGCCCTTCACTGTCACATCTGACTCCCATCCCTTCCCCCTTTGGTCCTACGCTTGAAGCCCTGGTAATCAATCCA
>NW_011248959.1:0-420 GCF_000146605.3 Meleagris gallopavo
TATATAGCTCCTCAGGAAGAAAAGAAGAAAGGAAGACGTAGTGATTTTGGGAGAGTCACAAAAACATAAAAGAATGCTCTGTGCTCTGACTTCTATGCAAATCTTGCTGTGCAGAATTTGCCACCCATGACTCTGCATTAACAGACGACTTAGGCTGTTTACTCTCCAAATCAGAAGTGAGTATGAAAATTTGGAAGATAGGAGTACAGTTCTATGAGGAAAAAAAGGGATAAATGCATGCTAGGGAAACGTAACTTTGTCTTGCCAGCTGTTCTAGTTTTATAAATGTGGATTATTTTAAAAACACAATTTCAAAAAACTTTACACACCTAGTTTTGTTAAATAATATTCTAAATATTTCACAAATTCAAACATCACTAGAGACAAAATATAAATGCTGTTACAACAGCTACAGTAATC
>NW_011248960.1:0-521 GCF_000146605.3 Meleagris gallopavo
AAATGAAAGTAAGTCTGTTTACGAGTGACTATTCTGTATTTTCCACTTAATATGTATTCAATATATATGTGTATAAAAACAGGATTTTCTGTTTTTTCAAGAGCTGCTCAGACAGCCTAAATAAGATGATTAAACTGAATTTTCATTGCTTTGCATTTTTCTTTCTTAAGAAAGGTATTTTTTTTCTACAATCAAATAATTTACAAGGAAAGGTAAAAAATTCCACCATGACTAAGCTGCAAAGAACAGTTTTCAATCACAGGAGATAAAACATTTGAAAAAAATATTTTGAAATATTTGGATTGATGCAGATGTCAGACTTAACATGACTGAAGGGATTGTGGTAAGTTATTGGTTAGGCAATGTGAGCTTGGCATAAGGGGCTGTTCCTCGGCTGATGTTCCTTGATGAAGTAGTAATATGCTGAGATTCAACCTTGCTCAAACTGAGCACTGTCTGTCTGTGTTTGGGCTTTACATATAAGCAAAGCATGCAGTTGGCTTGCTAAGAAAGTATGGTTT
>NW_011248961.1:0-386 GCF_000146605.3 Meleagris gallopavo
AAATGAACAGGGGAGGGTAAGGTATACATTAATTTTGCCTTGTGGTCTGATGTCCAGAACAGTTATAACAATTCACAGAGATAAATGGCACTATATATTTGCCTACACAATTTCTAGAAGATTATTACCCTTTTTTTTAACTATATGTTTATCTAACTTTTACTGTTTGTATTAGGACCAAATTCAGACTTCTTGATTTATTTGCATATTTCAAGATATCCTGTTCTTCATTTTGTCATCTGGAGACTGATGGCATCTCTCTCAAATAAGTAAGCTTCATCAGACACAGCCCTTCTTATGGCTAGCTCTCTGTCAATTCAGATAGATGTTGTATTTAATATACTTTATATTACCACTTGGTTACATACATAGCCCTTCTCTTGAAA
>NW_011248962.1:0-398 GCF_000146605.3 Meleagris gallopavo
ATGCTGGTGCATCAGCATTTCTGGGTTAAAATGGAGAAGGGAAAAAAATGAACAGTGACATTTAAAACACTGGTAGGAAAAGCAAATATCTGCTTCATCATTTACTTAACTGTTATGTGCTTGGTGGGCTGGATCTATTGCTTTCCCTACCAGAGGGAAAGTCTCATTTGATCATTATCATTTTATTTTTTCTTTTTGACCCCTCATTGAGATTTTCCTCACGTTTAGTTCCTAATGCTTCTAATTGGAAGTTACTGTCTCATAGCATGCTGTCTGCCTGCCTATTAATAACAAAACTCACTTTCTAAAAATACAATAGGCAGCGTGGGAGAAAAGATTTCTGCATTTCAGCCCAGGGCAAGGAAGCAGTTATGCACTACAAAAAAAAAATTGAAAAG
>NW_011248963.1:0-467 GCF_000146605.3 Meleagris gallopavo
AAGGCAGCCTTAAGAATACCGTTATAACGTTCAATGAGGCCTGCCCCTGTCGGATTATACGGCAGGTGGAATCGCCATTCGATGTTATTTTCTTCTGCCCAGGGCAATGTGGTGTGCACGTGTCTGCTGCTAGAGATGACCAAAACAGATTAACCTCAAGTTTCATATTCCTGCAGTGATCAGTCAAAGTCATTCACACCAGTCATTAGCCACGCCAGCTGTGTTCTAGAATAAGTGGAGATATATATACAATGGGAGCCACCAAGCAGAGCCTTTATATAGCAGTGAAATGCCACACGTTTCCAAAGAGCTTAGTCAGCTTTAGCACTGAGTCAGTGGTTCAATTTTTTCAAACTACAAAAATACACGTAGGAAAAGCAGAGCTCAAGTCTTCTCTTTGGACTGCTGAACTCTCACCATCATGAGCAGAGGTGAGAAATCTTACTCAAAATCCAACAACGACCAAC
>NW_011248964.1:0-521 GCF_000146605.3 Meleagris gallopavo
GATACCTGTGGACAGAACATAACCTAGCTGTCTCTACTGGTAAGGTGACATGGGTTCTAACAAAAGTCCTGTAAGTTAAAACCACCCTAATTCCTTCCACAACTTTGGCAAAAGAAAAGAAAAAAGTAACATGAAAACATATGCCATTGTAACAAAACTAAACTGCTTATTTTCCCAAGGCCCCTAACTGGCTTATAATTGCTGGATTAAGTCATAATACGGCTTTGTGTCCAGCAAGTAGTTTTTAGCTCTGCTTGGGATAGGAAAAAAAGATAAGTTGTACCAAAAAATGAGGTGAATTGCAGTGTACTTACTTCAGTTTTCTCTCTAGCAAAAAAAGTCAGATTTTATGGCCCTAAGACTTGGAATAAAAATGAACTGTTTCCCATTGTGAAGGGGAAAAGGAGATATTAAAAAAAAAAAACTAACAATAGAAATTTGTACTCTAATCTTCACAGGTTCTTCCATGATTGTTTTCACTGACATTCTCTCCCCAGCAGACTCACAGTACAATAGTAATA
>NW_011248965.1:0-433 GCF_000146605.3 Meleagris gallopavo
TCACTGGGACAAGGAAGAACTCAGTGCAGCCAAAGAAATGGCCAATAAATTGAGTTGCAATTGAGCAATGCAACCCATAAGATATGGTCTTCCTATCAAGAAGATGGTCATAAATGAGTTTGAGAGTTATTACAGTAGAATAATTTATGTCTCTAAAAGACAAGTAGTTTCAGAAGTACAAAGGAGAATCCAGCTGTTCACTGGTCTTTATAGTGATGATAAGCAGGTTTCCAGAATGGTAGTGGAATAGAAGGCTAGGAAGAACAAGAAGTACACCTTTGTTACTGTCTCTTTTTGTGTGAGTCAGCACTCTGTTGTCGTTTTCATTCTCCACAGATACCAAGCAGACAGGACCTGAAGCAATGAAAAGAGCTGCCAGCTACGGCACTAGGTATGGAATGTTATCTGTACCCATTAATACTCATCACTAGTA
>NW_011248966.1:0-444 GCF_000146605.3 Meleagris gallopavo
ATTCTCTTGAAGCTGTCTCTTTTATTAAAAATACATATTTGTACCTTTTTATTCAGTTTCTGCTCAGGACAAGGCATGGCCGTGGAAAAGGAAGGCTGTTTGTTACAAAAGGTAGGTTCTAGTAAATGTGAATATATTAATATGCAAGTGTGTTGAATTTAACCATACTGGAACATATTCAGATTGGGTACTATTTGTGTAACTGTTTTTGGATGGACTTAAATACTTTACTTTGAGATTGCTTGATCAAGTACATGTGTGATTAGAATATTTGAAAACCATTGCAAATTTTGATTTGAACAGCCAACTGGGCTAAAATGTTGAAAAATACTACAGATAGGTTCTAGTTTCATGGGGAGCACTGGATTTTTGAGATTGTTGGTTTTTATGGTTTTATTGGAGATTCAGTGTTTCTCTTTGTGAATCATAGAGTTTAAACTGGAT
>NW_011248967.1:0-339 GCF_000146605.3 Meleagris gallopavo
AATCAAATACCACTGCCCTTTTCACCTCACACTCCAAAAATAAAATAAGAAAACACAAAAAGAAAAAACCAAACCCTTGTCCCCAACTTACAATAGTTTGTCTTTATTTTAACAGACTTCTGGTTGAACTGTTGAGACTGCTTGATAAGTCCTAATGATTCCAGTGTTTCTGGATCTAAACGCTCCTTTAGGACAGTATCGGATACAAGATACTAAAAGAAAACCAGAAGCACACATCAAGTTTGTCAGTTATGAAGACCTAGACACATACACATCATACATCCTCGTACTGATTTTATAACAATGCCTTTAGAACAAAAACTGGAAATTACTAAACCC
>NW_011248968.1:0-393 GCF_000146605.3 Meleagris gallopavo
TGTCCTCTTTTGGATGGAAAAGTAGTACTTGTGGGAGAAGCTGTCCAATGTTTGGGCCCAAGGTAGCATTACTGGGAGGTAATGTCATTGTATTGGAGAAGGGTGGTATTCCTTGGGGAGAATGTGTTCTTTTTGGAAGCCAACGGTGTACTTTGGGGGGAAAAAGCGTCCTTTCTGGGAGAAAGTGTCCTAGTTTGGGGAGAAAGTGTCATAGTGCGGAGTGTGGTGTAGCAGATTAGGGGGAATTGGGAGGTATTCCTAAGAGAACTGTCATTTCTGGGTGAAAAGGTCTTATGTGGGGGAAAAGTGAGGAATGTGTGAGAAAGCTGGTGTTTCTGGGGAGTAAATGCCATCTTTGGGGGCTAGAAATGGTCTTTCTGGTGGGATGTGCCA
>NW_011248969.1:0-311 GCF_000146605.3 Meleagris gallopavo
GCCACCCTTATCGTAACAGACTTCTTCCTTAGGTCCGGTCTAAAGGCGAGGAGGAAAGGTTGTGAGGGGCTTTCCCCAGTGACAAGCGCAAGGTCAGGAAGGGACGCGTTCAGAGAACCCAGAGGGAGAGCAAGGCAACCTCACGAGCGGACTGCTACAAAACCAGTGGTACAGAGAGGGACTTCACTGCCAGAAATGTCTCACAGTCCAGCGATCCAGATTCACAGCATTAGCTGCGAGGCTGTCTTTAATAAAGCAATCATTAAAAACAATCGGGATTTTTTGGATATTACCATCAATATTAGGTGGGG
>NW_011248970.1:0-458 GCF_000146605.3 Meleagris gallopavo
AAATAGAGGTCAGTATCTAATTTCCTACTTCCTATTAGAAATCATCAGGTGATGGAAACAACTATCCTGTCAATGCCATGTCAACAGTATTCTTGCTGCTTACATTTTTACAAATGCCCAGTGACTGTACTTCTTGATTCTTAAAGTATAAGCTAATTAATCGGTCAATTAATGAGTCTGAGTAGCTGATAAATGCTCTCTGAGATGTCAACACTTGACAACTGCTTAATAAGGAAATTTCTCTGCTCTCACAGCTGTTCTACTCCAGCATTTCTGGAGCTGCGAGATATGGTTTAGTAGCTTGTGGTAGCAGTGGTAATGAGAAGACGGTTGGACTAGATGATCTTATAGGTCGTTTCCAACCTTGTGATTCTATAATTCTGTGATTTCAATCTCTGCCCAGGCAACAGTATCCCTACTTTTCTGCCTGGATCTTGACTAGCGTTCAATCATTGGAG
>NW_011248971.1:0-486 GCF_000146605.3 Meleagris gallopavo
ATCCTGGGCTGCATTCAAAGAGGAGCGACCAGCAGGGAGAGGGAGGTGATTGTCCCCCTCGACTCGGCTCTGGTGCGGCCCCATGTGCAGCACTGCGTCCAGGCCTGGGGCTCCAGCACGGGAATGATGTGGAGCTTTTGGAGCAGGTCCAGAGAAGGGCCATGAAGATGATCAGAGGGCTGGAGCACCTCTCTTAGAAAGAAATGTTGACGGAACTGGGATTGTTTGTGTGGGAGAAGAGAAAGCTCTGGAGATAGCTCATGACAGCCTTTTAAGACTCGAAGGGTGCGCATAAGCAGGAGGGGGCAACGGCTGTTTAGGAGGTGGATAGCGATAGGACGAAGGGGAAATTGGTTTTCAAGTGAGACAGGGGAGGTTTAGGTTGGTTCTTAGGAGGCAGGCTTTTCACGCACAGGGTGGTGACGCACTGGAATGTGTGCTTGAGAGTCACTTCCAGGATGATCTGCTCCATGATCCGTGACCAGC
>NW_011248972.1:0-422 GCF_000146605.3 Meleagris gallopavo
AAAAATTAGAAAAGAATTAGAAAATAAAAGAAAAAGAAAGTTAGAAAAGGAGAAGATAAAGAAAACAGAAAGAAAATAAAAGGAAAGGAATTAGAAAGATTAGAACAACAATTGGAAAAAGATTGGAAAAGGATTGAAAATACTTGGAAAAATAAGTTCAAAAACAAGGAAAAAAGGAAGAATTAGAAAAGAAAAGGTTTATAGAAAGAAAAGAATGGGAAAAGGAAATGAAAAAGGTGTGGAAAAAGAATTAGCATTAGAAAGGAAAAATTAGAAAAGAATGGGAAATAGTAAAAAGGTAAGAAAAAGAATTAGAAATGGAAAAGGGGGTTGAAACAGGGGAGGAAATAGTTTGAGAAAAAGGAAAGGAAATTAGAAGAAAAGAAAGAAATAGGAAAGGAATAGAGAAAGGAGTAGAAAAA
>NW_011248973.1:0-364 GCF_000146605.3 Meleagris gallopavo
GATTGAGATCATTAAGTAAGTCACAGCTGTGGATCACAGAGTTGAAAGATGTGCTCAGTGCCATACCAAGTAGAGCCATCCTCAAGAAAGGGGAAGTGGAGAGGGCCAGGACTTAAACTGTGCTCCTCTGTAAAACATTGCTACAGCTCATTCCTAAGCCTCGGTGATGCTTAGAAAGTGAGTGTTCTTTCTGATGCTCCTGTGTTCCCTGGTGGTTATGTGCAGAGTCATTTAGCACCTTTAAGGTGCTGTGAATGAAGGAAACATTTCTGTGAGGTTTTGCAAGCAGCTGAGAAGGGGTGGTGTGATGTGTGCACAGAGAGGCAAGAGAGTGGCAGGCCCCTGCAGCTGCTCCTGCCCCACA
>NW_011248974.1:0-305 GCF_000146605.3 Meleagris gallopavo
CTGGAGACATCGTGTGCGTGGAGGTGGAACAGAGGGTGAAGGGTTTGGCAGGAACTGGAGGGAGGAATTGGGAGAGAGCAGAGGGAGGGTATTGGGGCTGCTTGGCAGCATGGGGAGCTCCGTCCTTCAGGATTTTGGAGGAGGCAGCACAGAGGAGATGGAGAGATCCATGGGTGCAGGATGTGGGGTGCAGGGCATGGAGCTGGGGACCCTCCAGCACTTAGGGGCGCCTCTGCCAGGCAGGGACAGACGTCAGGGTTCCTGCTGAGCTTGGGGACAAGGACACAGACCACACAGAGCGTGGC
>NW_011248975.1:0-489 GCF_000146605.3 Meleagris gallopavo
AATTGTGGCTCGAAATAAAAGGCAGAGACATAGTATTCAGAGGTAGGCGTAGTGCATTCTGCGCTCCTTTCCGATGCGCGCACAGGAGCCCGCTCACTCGTCGGAGAAAAGCAGCCGGCTGAAGTGGCCCGTTCTCGGCAAGCGAGAAACACGAGACCGCTGCTGACGGCTGAAAGCGGCATTCGGGGAGAAACACAATTTCTCGGCCAGCTACGGCAAAGTCTCCGGAGCGGTTCAGCGCGAATGCCGCTTTCTACGCGTGAGAGCGAAGGAGTGCGATTCCGATGCCGACAAGTGCGAATTCAGCCTCCTGCACTACCTGCGAGTGGGGGGTTTTTTCTGTCGCAGTCCTGAAAGGATCTCTCCCCACTTTCCTGAAACGCTCTCCCTGAGAGCACTACAGCTGTCGCTCCTCGAACTTGCAAATGCCTGATTAGAGTAGGGTTTTCCCTTCCACTCTTTTCCTGTCTGATGCAGATGTGTCGCAGT
>NW_011248976.1:0-329 GCF_000146605.3 Meleagris gallopavo
CCATGAGTAGACAGGGCTTACTCCAACCAATGAGAGGAGCAGTTCAAAGCTCAAAGTAGACAATTCAGGAGCAGTATCGACATTAAGCAAGCTGTCCATCACTTAAAAAAAACAACTTTACCTTCATTAAACCATTTGTCTACTACTAAAAGAAAAAATCCCAATAACTTTGTCTTTGAAAGAGTCCGCATAGAGAAACAGGATATGAATGTGTATCAGGGAATGACTTACCTCTACAACAGCAACACCTGTGCAGACTCCAAGAATGATACCAAGGTTGTCCCTTCAAACCCAATCCTGTACTCCATCCACACAACCCTGTGGAGAAA
>NW_011248977.1:0-391 GCF_000146605.3 Meleagris gallopavo
CATTGCATGCCACACAAATTCAAGATTTGACAACAGTGGGATGAAAGGGTGCATTTTTTTCCTCTGTTTCAGTGGGACAAGTGGTCATCTCTAAGAGACTTTTTACTGGCAATGGGATTTAGGAGATGATACTCATCCTTTCAATAAAATGAGGTGTAATGCAGATAGCCTACCTATTCACAAGAAGCTTACCAGAGTTACCACAGTCAAAGAGTAAGATAACCAAGGAACATGTGCCTTCAAAGCAGAACTGGACAACAGAGTTCTTTGGCATTGCTGACTTTTCTATTTATTCCATGCGGGAAGGGAGCATCTGGAGATTCTCTGGACTTACATGAAGGTTAGTTTGATCATGTGGACTGAAGTCTGATCTGAAATTTCCCTAACAAAC
>NW_011248978.1:0-325 GCF_000146605.3 Meleagris gallopavo
CACAGAAAACAACATGGAAAACAAACCGAGGAAACCAACATCAACCCATGCAGCAGCAGCAGCCTCTGCAGCAACATGAAAATGCAAAGAACACACCGTCATGGCAAAGCACAGATGACCACCGAGTGTGCAGGAGGCCAAAATCTTGGCATCCGTGCCCGGGAGGAGGAAAGGGTAGCTACGTGGGCATGCTGCTGCCTCCACCACACATGCACCTGCAGGGTCGCCAGCCCAGAAGGAGTCTGGTGGCTGCCAGTCGGAACAAAACACCTCTCTGGGAGGAAGGCAAAGCACTGGCAGTCATGCCAAGGAGGGAGGGGAAGGG
>NW_011248979.1:0-441 GCF_000146605.3 Meleagris gallopavo
TAATTGAACAAGTGCACAAGTGCCTGCCCAATTGGATGGGAGAGTGGACCATAAGGCCTTCCCCCCGCAGTACCACCAGAGATCCGCTCTGGGGATTTCTAATCTGGAATAGTTTCCTGACAAATCTTTCGTAACATTCAAAGCCTCACTGCATAGGGAAAAGTTCCCTATCGGCCTGGTAGCCTTCACACCCTGCCGTGAGAGGCAGGCTGTATGGTTACCTATGGCTGTGGAGAATGCAGGAGGGATCCGGGACATCTGTATCAGACATTGGAGGGAACAAGAGAGAGAGATTTGCAGGTTTCATTTCCCCATGCGGTTTTCTCCTGGTACAGGGCAATTATGCATTGCATCCCCTGGGGATCCTTGGTCCATCCCAGAGAAAAGGGCACCACCTGAGCTATAGGCCGTCCAGATGCACAAGCGTAGCAATTGCTATGG
>NW_011248980.1:0-477 GCF_000146605.3 Meleagris gallopavo
GTTGTTGCCACAGGCCACAACCAAAGCCATCTTGAGTGATGTGAACATCTAACTCGGCTGGGAGGGTAGGATCAAATAGACCCAATGCCTGGGCTTGTTTAACTGCCAGTTTCGCCTGTTGAAAAGCGTCCTGTTCTGTTTCCCCCCAGTCCCAAAGCTGCCCCTTTTTTTGTGAGTCTAGACAGTGGTCTTAGCAGCTGCGCTAGGTGAGGTATAAAAGAACGCCGATAACCCAATACACCTAGAAACTTTTGCAGCTGCTTCGATGTTGTAGGGACTGGGAACGCCTGAACCTTATCGATGACAGCACTGGGCAGTACTTTGGTCTTTCCTGACCCAAAACCACCCCCCCAGGGAAATCTTACGGACAGGCCCGGACCTTGCACCTTTGGGGATTTATAGCCCATCCCCTCTGCTGTAAACAGCGGTAATGAATCCGCCGCCTGTCCTACTGCCTCCAGTGAGTCGGATGGCAGC
>NW_011248981.1:0-360 GCF_000146605.3 Meleagris gallopavo
TTTTACCCTGTATCTTATTTCACACCTCTTAATAAGCTGAATTCTTACCAAGCGAGCACAACAACATCTGAAGATAGAAAATCTATCTCTTTGATGGTATGAAACCATGACCCAACAGGCCCACTCTTTGCCTGGAGGGCTTGTAGGAGATTCATCTTAGATTATTCAATTCCTTCAGAGACTCAGGTATATTTATTCATAATGCAAGGTATCTAGCAGACATCACAATTCTTTCCTCTTTGAGTTCAAAAGTAATTTGCAATTTAAAAAATATTTTTAGACCTTAATTTTTTAGCTCCATTCCTGAATTAGTTTCAGTCGTCATTTTCTTCTTTCTGTCTCTCCAAATAGCTCATTTAC
>NW_011248982.1:0-412 GCF_000146605.3 Meleagris gallopavo
ATCAGGCTGCAAAATGAAATCAGAAGAGACGCAGAACATAATTTAAAACACAACAAGGATGCACACAATGCCCTTAAAAACACCGCATGGATGCAATTAGCACATAGCCCTATTAATGACAGCCATCCAGCTTGAGATCCTCCAGAAAAGCAGAGCTCACAGCTCTGAAAGAAAGCAGGAATCACTCACCCCATTCTAAGGGCTCACCCCACACCCCAAAGGAAGCAGTCTCCAGATTCAGA
Organism: Meleagris gallopavo; assembly: GCF_000146605.3. NCBI lineage: Eukaryota > Metazoa > Chordata > Aves > Galliformes > Phasianidae > Meleagris > Meleagris gallopavo. The sequence goes on from NW_011248982.1 coordinate 243, forward strand.
TGCTGCTCTTACACCTAGCAGCCCTTCAGTGCACTTGCCATCCCCCAAAAAGACAAGATCACAGCCCCTGAAAAGAAAAAAAGAAACCACTTACCCCATTCCAAGGACCAATACTCCCCACACTCTCCAAGTGAAGGAAGCAGCTTCCAGGTCCAAATACCTACCAGCCC
>NW_011248983.1:0-418 GCF_000146605.3 Meleagris gallopavo
TTCAGGGCTGTGATCTTGTCTTTTTGGGGGATGGCAAGTGCGCTGAAGGGCTGCTAGGTGTAAGAGCAGCATGTGAATCTGGAGACTGCTTCCTTTGGGGTGTGGGGTGAGCCCTTAGAATGGGGTGAGTGATTCCTGCTTGATTTCAGAGCTGTGAGCTCTGCTTTTCTGGAGGATCTGAAGCTGGATGGCTGTCATTAATAGGGCTATGTGCTAATTGCATCCATGCGGTGGGTGTTTTTTAAGGGCATTGTGTGCATCCTTGTTGTGTTTTAAATTATGTTCTGCGTCTCTTCTGATTTCTATTTTGCTAGCCTGATGGAGTTGAAGGATTGCCTGGGCTCCTCCAGTCAGTGGTGTGAGATGTGTCCAGCAGGTAATGAACATCATGCACCCCATGTTGGTGCGCTGCTTGTAT
>NW_011248984.1:0-488 GCF_000146605.3 Meleagris gallopavo
GTAACACTCCTTCTGGTGGCTGAAACTGTTCCAATATTTGTTCCAAAATTTGCCCAAACAAATTTGGTGATTCTGTGAAGCCCTGGGGTAGGACTGTCCATCGATACTGCTGTTTCCGCCCACTTTCAGGATCTTCCCATTCAAAGGCAAATATATCTCTACTTTCATGATCCAGTGGAATAGACCAAAAGGCATCCTTTAAATCTATAACACTAAACCACCTGTTTTCATTTGGGATTTTACTCATCAAGGTATATGGGTTTGGAACCACTGGATGCCTTTTTTGTACTATTTCATTAATTTTTCTCAAGTCTTGAACTAATCGGTAGGAACCATCAGGTTTACTGACTGGTAAAATGGGGGTATTGAAGGGCGACATACATGGTTCCAACAACCCGTCCCTTAGTAATCCCTGTATTACAGATTTAAGGCCAATACGTCCTCAAATGGAATTGGATATTGCCTTTGTCTTATAATCTGGTATTTTT
>NW_011248985.1:0-351 GCF_000146605.3 Meleagris gallopavo
TGCAGAGGAAAAGCATCACCAAGGAGGGACCGCCAGAAGGAAATCCTTCCCTAGCTGCAGTCAGCCCTTGCATGAGCTCTGAGAGAGGCGCAGCCAGGCTCCAATCCTTCTGTCACACAGCTGAATTGCCTTCACCTGTGCTCCCAGGGCTGAGCAGCTCCTTTCTGCAGGTGCTCAACCAGTGGTTCAGGCTGGGACTCAACAGATCCCATGCATATGTGAAAGATTTTCTTGGTTTTTTTTTTTGTTATTTCTTAGGGTAGATTAGAAAAAGCAAAGTTCTCTGCCCTTGCTCCTGCCCTTTGTCCTGCCTCCACCTGCCACCAGCGTGCAGCCAGGAGAGGAGGGGCA
>NW_011248986.1:0-391 GCF_000146605.3 Meleagris gallopavo
TTTTCAATCCAGTTTATATATTTATTCTCTGATCCTATTCTACTTAGGATGCATTTGTTTTATCCTTTTGTCTTTTTACTGCAGCAAATTCTGTGATAGCAATTTGGATTATTTGAATTACAGTTTAAAAAAAATCTATTATATTAATTGCTCTGTGAATGCTACCATTATCTTTCTCTGTGAAATTAATCCATTTGATTATTATGATTTACTGGATGGATAACTTTTGAAACTCATGGCAAAAACATGTTTCCACAGAAAAACTTGCTAAGCCAGTACATCTAATTTTCACTGCTTAGTATTTTTTTTTTTTCCTTTTGTACTAACTAGTTATGAATGAAAAAATATCAGTAGATACGTTCCAAGAAAGCATTATCTAACACATTACATC
>NW_011248987.1:0-403 GCF_000146605.3 Meleagris gallopavo
CTTGTTTGAAGCTTTTACCCTACACCTAAATATAATTTCCAGTGGCAGGCTGTGCTATACAGAGCAATGCAAATGGCAAGTTAAGAGCAGATGTAGTAAGGGGCTATAATCTTTTAGCTATTTTTAAACAAATGAGGGGTCAATGAGCTATTTACTGAAATCTATTCTTAGGTTTCACAAAATTATAATAGTAAAAAAAAAAAATATCAAGCTTGGCCTTTATAGTTTGGAGAGAGTGTCAGAGTGTGCCTAAGCATACTTCTTTTAGAAAGAATTGAAGATGGAAGGAATTGAATGATTTGTCAATTGATGTATTTGATAAGGGACCATTAACGCATTTTTCAGCAATAAAAGCTATGAATGCTGTTCCAGCCAGATATTTCTTTTCATTTTTGCTATTCAG
>NW_011248988.1:0-475 GCF_000146605.3 Meleagris gallopavo
CTGCTCGAAGGTAACTATCCATATTGCTTTCAAAGTGCGGTTCACTGAGTGTAAGAATGGCAGTGTAGTATCAGAATAAAATTAATCTAGGTGATTTGCTGCCCAGAACTGATAGTTTAGAAGCTTAGCAATGAGCACTAGCTCATGGATTCATAGTAACATATCTTGGGCCAAGATAAAAGCTAGCTACTGGTAAGAGATAAAGGTCCTGCTCTTTCTCTGAGACTCAGTACCCCCAGCTCCTGGATTCACAAACTCTTGCCTGTACATTTCTGGTGCTCATCCAGTCATGCAGCATGCAAACTCACTGAAATAGCAGAAAACACACTTAAAAACAGAAATAGAAAAAATAAAAAATAAAAACAATAGAAGAAAGTAGCTTTTAGTATTTGGTGAGTTGATCTGGCTTACCCTATGATCAGTCAGGTACCAGAGCCAGACTGAGCATTCAGACACTTGGAGTCAATGAAGGTGG
>NW_011248989.1:0-417 GCF_000146605.3 Meleagris gallopavo
AATTTAAAACGCAACAAGGATGCACACAATGCCCTTAAAAACACCCACCGCATGGATGCAATTAGCACATAGCCCTATTAATTACAGCCATCCAGCTTCAGATCCTCCAGAAAAGCAGAGCTCACAGCTCTGAAATCAAGCAGGAATCACTCACCCCATTCTAAGGGCTCACCCCACACCCCAAAGGAAGCAGTCTCCAGATTCACATGCTGCTCTTACACCTAGCAGCCCTTCAGCGCACTTGCCATCCCCCAAAAAAGACGAAGATCACAGCCCTGAAAGAAAAAAGAACCACTTACCCCATTCCAAGGACCAATACTCCCCACACTCTCAAGTGAAGGAAGCAGCTTCCAGGTCCAAATCCTACCAGCCCTTAAGTACGCTCAGGGTTCCCTGCTAAGAAGAGAGAGAGCAGCT
>NW_011248990.1:0-515 GCF_000146605.3 Meleagris gallopavo
AAAAGTTACCTGATGGTAGGGTAGGGGGAAAATATTAAAGTACTGTGAGATTTTCTTAACTTTGTTGTTCAGTGAAAGCTGATAGAGAAGTCCTAAACTCTGTACTCAACTTTATTTTTTTTAACTTTGCTATACAAGTACTCAATTTAAAGAGCTGGAAGAGAAAAGCTCTTGAATGTGGTGCACCTTTCATAATGGCTATGTGGCTAGGAAGACAAACTCATTTTAGTGTTTTCATTTTTTTTAATGACTACAATTAAAATAGGCATATTTGAAATATTGCAAAGGATGGAAATGATTAAAACCTGCCAGAAAAGGCACTACTCAGGAAATTGGAGAACAGGGGCTTAAAAGCAGACCCAAACAATGGACTTACCAGACTCTCATGAAATGCTTTAACTTCTTTAAAACTAGAAAAACCTTCAGTTTCAAATAACTGATTGGAAAATATTTCAGTTATATTTTCAAACTTGTTTTATATTATGGTAAATACAAACAGACTGTCATGACAGATT
>NW_011248991.1:0-453 GCF_000146605.3 Meleagris gallopavo
AAACAAGCACTAAATAAGGCATTTGCAAGTTCGAGGAGCGACAGCTGTAGTGCTCTCAGGGAGAGCGTTTCAGAAAGTGGGGAGAGATGCTTTCAGGACTGCGGAGAAAAACCCCCCACTCGCAGGTAGTGCAGGACGCTGAATTCGCACTTGTCGGCATCGGAATCGCACTCCTTCGCTCTCACGCGTAGAAAGCGGCATTCGCGCTGAACCGCTCCGGAGACTTTGCCGTAGCTGGCCGAGAAATCGCGTTTCTCCCCGAACTCCGCTTTCAGCCGTCAGCAGCGGTCTCGTGTTTCTCGCTTGCCGAGAACGGGCCACTTCAGCCGGCTGCTTTTCTCCGACGAGTGAGCGGGCTCCTGTGCGCGCATCGGAAAGGAGCGGTTTGCCCTTCGCCTTGGCTACATGCAGAATGCACTACGCCTACCTCTGAATACTATGTCTCTGCCTTTA
>NW_011248992.1:0-396 GCF_000146605.3 Meleagris gallopavo
AGTAGGTTTTGGATGATGGGCTGACCAGCACAGGTCTCCTCTGCAGGGGTTTCCAGACAGCCGGGGAGGGGCCTGGCACCCCAGTGTGGAGTCCCCTTGGCCCTGGGAAGGAGGGAGGAGGCAGCGTCCCACGGCTGGGGAGGGAAGGGTGGAGAGGAGCAGCTCCCTGCTGCTGGGGCCTGCACATTTCTGGAAGGCTGTGTGGGTAACTGCCACAACAGTTCTTGGGAGTCATCTGCCCTTGTCTCTCTGTAGGTTGTCTGCACTCTGAAAGAGTTCAACGAGTACAGGCAGTACCTGACCAGGCTGAAGCTGGAGCGGGAGAAAATAAGAGGACAAAAAAGAGGTAAGGACAAAAACCGTGGGTAGTTGGTAGGCACGTGTCCGTGGCATGGC
>NW_011248993.1:0-357 GCF_000146605.3 Meleagris gallopavo
CATAAACGAAAATGATAAAGAAATAAATGAAAATAAATAAAATAACGAAAAAGTTAAAAATAAAAATAAAAAACGATTAAAATGCAGGAAGAAATAAAGAAATAATAAGAATTTTAGAAATACAAACGAATAAATAAATAAATAGACAAATACGTGGACGCGTATTTATTAAAAATAATAAAGAAATGAAAATAAAAAATAAAAAAATAAATAAAAAAAATAAATAAAAAATAAATACATAAAAACAATAAATAAAAACAAAAATATAAAATAATTAATAATTAAAAAAATAAAAAAAAATAAAAAAGACACGACCGTCACGAACCAACCCGCGCCTCCCGAGCCCACCGACGAAGG
>NW_011248994.1:0-400 GCF_000146605.3 Meleagris gallopavo
TGGAAGTGAAATGAAGAGGGGGTACTTGAGACCAGCCCCCCAAGAGAAATGGGGTTTGAGTCCTGTTAAAAGGGGTGCTTGAGAGATTCAAGACCCTCCAGGTTCTATATTTTCCCAAAAGTAGTTTATTGATAATTGTGTTGCATTATGGTTGCCAGCATTGCGATTTTGTATGTGAACATGGGTATGTGATTATTATTGTAGCAGTGCCGAGCTTTTTTATTTTTTTTCTCTCTCCATGGTGTTTGTACGTGGTGGATCTGCAGACTATGTTAAGCTTTGTTTCTTTCTTTTGTTAGCTGCAGCAGTGTGTGTGTTCGAGTGTATGAAGGCAATTCGCACATTCCACACATTCCAGACATGGTGTAGTCAGTTATGGAAATTGCAGAGGAAACTTGTT
>NW_011248995.1:0-392 GCF_000146605.3 Meleagris gallopavo
AACCCTTCCTATGTTTGCTAGTTTCCTAAGGGTTTGCTCACTTTATACTCTCATATGTTTCACTGGCCCATTAAATAACTTCTGTTTAACATCTTAGACATAGGCCCAACTTGAGTCACTTCTAATTTTTCTGCATACTTTGGGGCAAAGGAAGAGATCAAAAAGAGCAATTAATACAGTGGGCAGTTTGTGATGAATATAATATAACAGGATGAATTACAATGTAATCATAAAATAGAGAAGGCAACCAAAATAAAATCAATCAGAAAATTTAGACTCCATTTATATGAAAAAAAAAGAAAAAATCAATAGATTACCAAAAGATTAAAGGATCTTGCTTTAGCACTGTACGGGGTAAATCATTGGAAGAGCAAATTTATTATATTATTTAC
>NW_011248996.1:0-383 GCF_000146605.3 Meleagris gallopavo
CTGACAACAGGATGGTGAGACTGACCTGTGACATTTCCAATGGGGAACAGTCATTCCTATTTGGAGAGAACAAGCAATTCGGTATGCCACCAACAATAAAGACCTCTCACGCTTTGAATAGCAGCATGCCAGGTATGTCTTCTATACCTCTGATCCTGGCCCACATCTGGGTAGGACCAGGCCTACAAAACGCAATTTTCCAAACTTCACAACTCTCCCCATTCTCTGTAGTTCTGCATAGGATTTGTCAAACACCTTTGGTATGTCTTGGCATATTTGTGCTACAGGCAACCACCCTCCAAGATGGGTGCTTTACAGGTCAATTTCAACCAAACCAGAACATTTTAAGAGAAACAGCGACAGCAAGGAGGAGCACCTTAACT
>NW_011248997.1:0-430 GCF_000146605.3 Meleagris gallopavo
AAAACACTGCTTTCCCAGAGTTCAGATTTTGTTCCTGAGAAAACCCAGCAAATCCCAGAGCTCTGTAAATAATGAACTCTAAGGGAAACAACAGCTGAGCTCACATGCCTGCTCTGGGAAACGAAACAATCCCATTAGGTAACGCACCCATGAAACCCAGCAGCAGCTTCCACGGACACAATAAAGATCTCTGTTACAATCCACCACTCAGCAATCAGCAATGGGAACCTCTGCTCTAAAGGTTAACAGTCCCCCAAAAGCCTGACCTGCCTCGTGGCTATCAATTGTGTTTTATCTGGGAAATGTCAGTTTTGTCCATCTCCACTGTCACACGCAAGGGTAAAAGAGTAAAAGAGTCAAAAAGAGGTTTTATCCAGTAAAATGTTGTCACCAACAGGTCACTGCTAACACAGAACGTCCAGCACTGTCC
>NW_011248998.1:0-487 GCF_000146605.3 Meleagris gallopavo
GGACCTTACTGGACATGAAGGTATCTTTATTCCTTCTATTTTTGCCGAGTCCACTGCCAGATGCTGTTGGCCTTCTGGGCCCCCCTGAGTTGCTGCATTGGTTGTGCCTTTATCCTTGGAGCGTTGTAAGTGACACTGCTGTCCCTACCGGAAGGCGGTCTCTGCTTTTGTTGTCCTGTGCCCAAACGCTTGCAGCGTGGCACTGCGGTCGTCGCGTGCGGTGCCAGGACTTTAGCCAGGCTCTTGGTGGAAGCAGCAGGAAACTGCAGCCGGAGGTGGATGCCAATATCCAAAAGCTTGGTCTCTGTGCCAAGGTACGTTGATCCCTGACGTGTCCTTTTTAAATGCTTGCTGAGGTGCTCTCAGCTTGGTGTCGGATGTCCCTCGTGCTCACGTTGCTTTCACTGGGTGCTTTTCCTTTCCCCATTTTCAGGTCTCCCCAGTGCTGATGGTATGTCAGAGCCATGTCCCAATGTTGTCTTCTTTT
>NW_011248999.1:0-393 GCF_000146605.3 Meleagris gallopavo
TTACAGCCTAAATGGGAGTTTTATTTAGATGCTGCTTTAGTTCTGCAACATATTGCAGTGCATGGGTGTTTGCAGGAAAGCATTGAAATATGTTTAACTGGAAGATTTTCAGAAAGTTCTGGCAGCTCTCTAGAAACCTTTGTGAATTAATGCAGCAGTTAACTATCTTGTGCTCTCTAAGGCTTGATCCTGTAAATTGCTGACTGCCTTTAATTGTCAGTGAGAGTTGAAGGTGTTAAAAGGCCAGGTATATAAAACTCCTGGATGCCTACTATTCCCACTCTTGTGGTAAATTCAGCATAGTTTTGAAATCATCTCTTTCAGACCTTACAGGTGTGGCCCTTCAAATGTTGAGACAGAGAGTGTCAGTTGCCCTAATGTGAGCTTCTGTAC
>NW_011249000.1:0-426 GCF_000146605.3 Meleagris gallopavo
ATTCAGGAGCAGAAAGTGTTATGGTTAATGGGCCGGAAATGTCAAAGCTGGCCACCATACCATTACATCCTGCTGTCAGGCAGAGACTATACGCTGCCATCCAGTATAGCAATGAGAACCACTCAATAATAGATTGGTTAATGGCAGCGTGCCGGATGGTCTGGCCAAATAAAACAGATATTCCCCTAAACACAGGACTATGGTCCTCCATGGAGGACCTTCAAAACTACATTCGCGACTTAGGCATGAGAGAAGCAATATATGAAGACTCGTAGGATAGCCCGGATATGATCCAGTTCTCGGCGGGCATGCGAGATTTAATTTTACAAGAGGCCCCTTCCACCTATATGGGACCTTGGTTTGATATTAAACCCTCTGGTGACCTCGGAAACCGTAGTTCAGCAGGCTGCTCGGATAGTTGCTGAT
>NW_011249001.1:0-375 GCF_000146605.3 Meleagris gallopavo
TCCCCCAGAGGAGACTGTCACCTCCCAGGCACCACCCAGCTCCGCTTTCCCAAACCAAAGCCATTAAAGCAGTCCCTAAACAGAGCTGCCACCCCAGAGAGGAGGAGCTGGGCACGAGGCACAGAGGGCCCGCGCTCTCTGCATCTGCGAGGGGAGCAGAGCGGCCCTCTCGGCTGCTTTGGGACACGCCTGAGCACCCCTGCGTGTCACCAGGCAGCAGGTCCACAGCCAGTCTCCTCTGACCAGATCTCTCCTTCTCAATTCCAGAGCACTTTCCTGAACTGCCACGCCTCCCCAGCTGGATCCACGCCACCTTGCCGGTGGATAATGAGGAGGGGAACAAGTGAGGACAAGAGGAAGGCAAGGTGAGACTGC
>NW_011249002.1:0-459 GCF_000146605.3 Meleagris gallopavo
GGTTATTGTTAGTATGCTGGCCTTGCATTGCTGTTAAATTTTGGTTCTTTCTTTCCATTGTTAAGCACTGGTGAGCTTTGTTCTCTCTTTACTTTGCTAGGATTCTTTGCTTTGCCATGCTAGGGTATTGAATTCATTGGCTTTCCTCTTGTATTTCTCACCCTCGCTTGGCTTTGCTTCGTTTTCATTCCTTGTTTTGTTTTGTCTTTTTTTTATTTTTATTTTTTCTGTAGTGAGGTCTTTTTTGTTTGCTTTGCATTGTCTTTGTTTCCTATTTGTGTATTCTTTGTCTTTCCAGCTGCTTTCTTTGCGTGATCTTGTTCCTTGTTGCAAGCATTCCTTTCCTGTTCAGAGTATGTTTCTTGGCTTTGCTTTCAGTTGCTCCTTTGCTTTCCATTCTTTGCCTTGCCTTGCTTTGCCTCCTTGTCTCCTTGCCCATGTCATTCCTCTGACCTTGCC
>NW_011249003.1:0-347 GCF_000146605.3 Meleagris gallopavo
TTTTTTGGCCCATATTATTCAGAATGTTTATAGCATAGGATTTAGCAAGCCTATTTGGGAAACATTTATTGAAAATTGTGCTGTTTTTGTTTTTAAATAAAGGAAATAGGAGCAGGGGAGCAATGGAGTTCTATAGCATGCTGCTGGCAAAATTACTTATTTCAAGAACCAAAACAAGGCATTTATTCAACATACTGTCCCCAGGAGTAGGTTTCATAAAAGTTGTGTTCATTTTTTCAGGATTATCCTTGTATAGAATAGCTCACCAATTCATTAAAAAAGGATTTTTACACTTAAATTCCCCTTCAAAAGTGGCAGTGGGACATGCACAGAAATTAGCAAACAAT
>NW_011249004.1:0-366 GCF_000146605.3 Meleagris gallopavo
TCAGTGGAGCCACTTTTGCAGCTTCTCTGTGCGCTCGCTGCGATCGTGCCCGTTTCCAGGTGCCATAAGCCAGTAAGTCGTGCTCTGTGAGGCTGATAGAAAGGCGCAGACGGTAGGCAGGGAGGGAACAGTTTGTAGCCGTGGCCTACGGTAGTGTGCCCCGGCACTGCTGAGAGTGCCGTGGTTTGTTCTGTCCTGCCTTCCGTGTGCGTGCTGTTCCTGATGCACGCAGGAAGCCTTGAGGTGCAAGCTCATCTTATCCTGCTGCTGCTGCTGTGCTGCGTGCACGCGCTGCCAGGCACAGTGTCCAACCCCTGTGCAGGCGCTGCCTTGCAGGAGATGGCTTTGGGTTCTAGTTTGTATGGG
>NW_011249005.1:0-361 GCF_000146605.3 Meleagris gallopavo
AGACAGGAAAAGAGTGGAAAGGGGAAAACCCTCTCCAATAAGGCATTTGCAAGTTCGAGGAGCGACAGCTGTAGTGCTCTCAGGGAGAGCGTTTCAGAAAGTGGGCACAGAGCCTTTCAGGACTGCGCAGAAAAACCCCCACTCGCAGGTAGTGCAGGAGGCTGAATTCGCACTTGTCGGCATCGGAATCGCACTCCTTCGCTCTCACGCGTAGAAAGCGGCATTCGCGCTGAACCGATCCGGAGACTTTCCCGTAGCTGGCCGAGAAATCGCGTTTCTCACCGAACGCCGCTTTCAGCCGTCAGCAGCCGTCTCGTGTTTCTCGCTTGCCGAGAACGGGCCACTTCAGCCGGCTGCTTTT
>NW_011249006.1:0-415 GCF_000146605.3 Meleagris gallopavo
ACTTCCCTAATGAAAACTGAATAATAGTTTTTTAAGTTTTCTGGTTGTCTGGAGAAAAGTCATGACAACTTGAAATAATCATTGATTGATGTGACTAAACAAAATCATCTGAGTACTTCTATGGATAATAAGAGAGATTAACTATTGCGTTCTAAGTGAGGATCAGAACTAAAGAAAATACTTGAATGGCCTGACAATCATCTCCCTAAATCACCCACCGGATAGCCTTGAAAAATAATAGATCTGGTAATGTAGAAAAAAAAATTCTATTCAGAGGAGGCTGAGATACATCAGTGTGAAGCCTTCAGCAGGAAGCCTTTAATTGCCAGGAGCTCTTAGCCACAAGGACAAACAGCAGCAGAGCTGCAGCAGAGCTTACGGTGAGTCACGCTGAGGAAGCCCAGCGAAACCAGGA
>NW_011249007.1:0-410 GCF_000146605.3 Meleagris gallopavo
CAGCAGCCATCTTCTCTCGTATGTAAAAAGGGAACAAAGAAAAACTGCCTAACAACAAACCACATTTCAAAGGCTAAATTTGGAAGTGCAATAAATAAAATGCATTAATTAGACAATTCACTGAATTGTTAGGCTCGTGAATCTTACTTTCTTGGTTTTGTCCCCTTAAGTCTTGCAAATGTAAGAAGACAGTGTATTCAGCCCCTCATATCTAGAGCACCTGGAGAATGAAGTACACTGCCTAGGTCTGACAGGTGTGATAACTCAGAACAATGATTTCATGCTTCTGAACAGCCTTAGTGAAGACCTAAGTGCTAGTAAAAACATCCCCAGGAAGCACAGGGTGCTGGGATCATCAGTTAAGATGAAGAACAAACCCCTTAGAACAGATACACTAAATAATTGTGATT
>NW_011249008.1:0-358 GCF_000146605.3 Meleagris gallopavo
AGTAAAGAGAGAACAAAGCTCACCAGTGCTTAACAATGGAAAGAAAGAACCAAAATTTAACAGCAATGCAAGGCCCCGATACCAACGAAGAACCAAAGAGCAAACCAAAGCCAGGAAAAACCAGCAAAAGAAAAGCAAGAGTAAGTAATAAAAAGACAAGAAGAGCAAAGCAGAATCACTTGAAATCCTCACAAACAGAGGGGAATACGCTCAGGAAAGGAAAAAGCAGTTCCAAGAATAGAAACAAAAGGGAAAATAAAACAACCCTAGGAAAAAAACCCAATAGCAATTGCAATGCAGAAGGAGCAGGAAACCAAGGCAGAAACCACAGAAAAACAACACGGAAAACAAACCGAGG
>NW_011249009.1:0-346 GCF_000146605.3 Meleagris gallopavo
GAGTTTGCCCTCCATCAGGTTGGAAGCCTGCTTATATCTTCATCAGCTTGCTGGGACCTAAGACGGGGCCGTGCATCTGCCCACGCCACTGCACAGTACAAGGCATCGAGCTGCCTCTCTAGCTGCCGGGTATCTCACAGCCTGGTCAGAAGAGAGGAGAAGGCTCTGGGGAGACCTCACTGTGGCCTTCCAGTACTTGAAGGGAGCATATAAACAGGAGGGGGAACGGCTGTTTACATGGGTTGACAGTGGTAGGACATCTCAACTAACACGCGAAATTGAGGTTTTCACTCAGAGGGTGGTGACGCACTGGAACAGGTTGCCCATGTCACGGGGTTATCCTTAG
>NW_011249010.1:0-341 GCF_000146605.3 Meleagris gallopavo
CACTATCAAATAAAGTGTGCTTCTCACTTATTGTTGCTTAGATATTAACATGTATCATGAACATGGCTAGGTTTATATCTGCACAGATAAACTCCATTCAACAACAAAAAATGATGGGCATTTCTGTAAAAGTGTCAGAAAAACTAACCTGTTACCACATAAAAATACATTGCAGCACTGTGAATGCTTTATTTTAATGAATTTATTGCATTGCTTATCCCAAGTCTGTGAGGCAGATGACAATGATTTATAACTCACAGAGCAGAAGCCCTGATAGGATGATGAAGGACTGGTTTCTCCTCATTATGCCAGCAGAGCTTCTTTTCATCTCTTCTCTTATT
>NW_011249011.1:0-412 GCF_000146605.3 Meleagris gallopavo
TGAGCACTGGTGAACACAGAAACATCTCCCAGCGAACGCAGAGGCAGCTGATGTGACTGCCTCTGTCCTCAGCAGCTTGCTCCAAGGAAGCCCGCAAAGCATTTCAGTGCGGGGCTGCTGCGGGAAGCTGTCAGAACAGAGCACTCTGTCCTCTTGCAGAGTACCGGGATGCTCTTACAGCTGACTGACGGCTGCTTTGTCTGTGGCCATCGCTCCCGAGGAGCGCAGCAGTGCTGAGAGTTGAAACGGGGGAACGTTGCGCTCCCTGGAGGATCCTGAGAAATGAGTGACCCAGGGCAGGTGCTGGGAGAGGAGCCGCAGGGCTGGTTATCGTGGCGGCTGAGCGCCGCTTCTGGCAGCACGATGGATGTGCCTCTGATAAGGCCGCCGCGATCACAGAGCGAGCAGTGAC
>NW_011249012.1:0-370 GCF_000146605.3 Meleagris gallopavo
CTCCCACTAAAGCTCCACCATTTTGACAGCCAAGCCAATAACTACCACTTCACTTCTCATGACTCTTCCCTGAGCTCCAGAACAAATAGTTACTCGAGGTCGCCTATTGCAACTGCAACTGCTCATAACTAATAATCAAGATTATATCTTTCGTGACATAAGCAGCTCACTTCTGCTTGGTGGCAATGACAGTCCATTCCCATTGCATCCCTTCGTGTCACAGCTGGCTTTCTGACAGCCTCCTGCATGATTCCCCAAAAGCACCCTGCACTTATCTGAAGAGTTGAAAGAAAGGAAGGTTCGTGGAAACAGGCACTCAAGGCTTGCAAGAGATGCAGTGCTCCAGATCAGAGATAGGACCATCACAGTG
>NW_011249013.1:0-493 GCF_000146605.3 Meleagris gallopavo
CAGATGTCCAGGATACCATCACCGGGTTCCTTAGTTATAACCATCCACACGGCTCGCAGTTCTGCCCATTGGCTGCTCTGACCATCCCCCTCATCAAACCAGATTGTCTCAATAGAAGGATAGTATGCTATTGCTCTCCACTTGCTCCGATTGCCCTTGCTGGATCCATCTGTGTACCAAGCATCTTCAGGGATAGGGTATTTTCCCTCCTGAACGGGACTCTTCTGCGGTGGAGCGACCAGTATTCCTTTCGGTGCATCACTGTGATATGTTAGTGGGCCTAGGATCTTCTGGAGTTCTTCTTTCAAAGGGGATGAAGACAGACTGCTCCTTGGGCTGAGATAGGCGACCCATCGTGCCACTGTTTGTGCTTGGGCCACCCCTGTCTTCGGGAGGTGGGTCAGATCTTTCACCCACCCCTGAACTCGGCAGAGTGGTCTTGACTATAACTTCAGTCCGTTTGAGTTATTGGCTCTACTGCCTGCAGTGCTGA
>NW_011249014.1:0-389 GCF_000146605.3 Meleagris gallopavo
AAGGATTTTTCCCCCGCATTCTGATTTCACTGCAGGGAGTATTTAGCCACACAATTTTATTTTATTTTAACCTGCAGATTCATTGAGTGCTAATGATTAGTTGTAAGGCAAAAAAAGTCTTCAGATGCCTAGATAGTGTTCTGCAGATGTTATCCATTGTAGTTGATGTTGTCTTGAGGTTAACTACAAAATAATAAAAAATCCCAGCCTCAGAGAGAGTGCGAGAGCTCTTGGGAGTGGTAATGCAGTACAGAGCCTTTCACCCCGAGGTCAGCAGGTCAAACCCATTTCAGATCAGGAATGACCAGCAGTTATTAAATGTCTGCTTTTGGATTTTGGCTAGGGGGGGGTTTTGCGAAAAGTGTTGCTTGTATTAGTGCTACTGGAAG
>NW_011249015.1:0-392 GCF_000146605.3 Meleagris gallopavo
GTGTTGCCACATTCATGTCGGCATTCAGTTTTGGCGTTCCCCTGCCGTATTGTCTGGGCCGTCATCCTTGGCATTTCCTTCCATGTTCTCTTGGCCCTTGTCCTTTGCCTGGGCATTCCCTTGCCCTCCTGTTTTTGTGGCAACACCTGGGGCGGGGTGCAGCCCTGCGAGCACAGCTGGGGGCAGTTTGGCTGTGGAGTGGGGCAGAGCCAGGCTCCACCCCTCCCTGATCCCATGTAAGGGCTGGGAAGAGTAGGGGCAGCATGTGAACCTGGGGAGTGCTTCCTTTGGAGTATGCCTTGTTCTTTGGTGATGGAGTGAGGGGATAGTTTTATTTTTATTTTTTTTTTCTCCTTCCATTGTGGAGCTGCTCTCTCTTTTTTTAGCTAGGG
>NW_011249016.1:0-389 GCF_000146605.3 Meleagris gallopavo
TGTTCAGGACGCAAGCAAGGCAAGATGACCTCCTCCTGCCAACCCCATCCTCTTTTTTAGGTACTGGAAGGCTGCTCTTTCATCCCCACCGACAGAACGTTTTGCCTTGCAGCTAAGAAAACCGTGGTCTCTCAGACTCTGCGTCGTGACGTCACACTGTCCCCACAGGGCCGGAGCACTGGGCCTCTGATCATCCCAGGGAACGCACACTGAACACACTCCACATGATCATCACCTTTCCTTGCTTCTCCAGCTTGGCTTTCTTCCCCATTTCCAACACCGGCTCACCTTTACTTCTCCGCAGTCATCAAGTAGTGCTGTCAGGAAGAGGGGACGCACACAGGCTTGGGCCGGGGAGTGCCAAGCACTTGTTCCCAGGTGATCCAGCA
>NW_011249017.1:0-406 GCF_000146605.3 Meleagris gallopavo
GCAATAGAATGAAGGAGTGGAGAGGAGAGGAGAGGAGAGGAGAGAGAGAGAGAGAGAGAGAGAGAGAGAGAGAGAGAGAGAGAGAGAGAGAGAGAGAGAGAGAGAGAGAGAGAGAGAGAGAGAGAGAGAGAGAGAGAGAGAGAGAGAGAGAGAGAGAGAGAGAGAGAGAGAGAGAGAGAGAGAGAGAGAGAGAGAGAGAGAGAGAGAGAGAGAGAGAGAGAGAGAGAGAGAGAGAGAGAGAGAGAGAGAGAGAGAGAGAGAGAGAGAGAGAGAGAGAGAGAGAGAGAGAGAGAGAGAGAGAGAGAGAGAGAGAGAGAGAGAGAGAGAGAGAGAGAGAGAGAGAGAGAGAGAGAGAGAGAGAGAGAGAGAGAGAGAGAGAGAGAGAGAGAGAGAGAGAGAGAGAGAG
>NW_011249018.1:0-464 GCF_000146605.3 Meleagris gallopavo
TTGTTGTTCCATCCCCACAAAAGGTATTCTGAGAATCTGTTTTTTTCTGTTCCTATTATTAGTATTACTGCATTACTAGGATGATGGCTCATTTGATGTACGTAGATTGCTCTGAAAGGAATGCCTCCTACTTATTTCCATAGAAATGACAACAGATACATAGAGTGAATTCTCAGCTACAAAACTCTGTTTTTCAACACGGTTACCACCATTAGCTATGCTTTTTTTCCAGTGTTGAACGAGTGCCTGCATGCTGTGCTTGTTTAAAAAGAAAAAACAATACTGGCTGTTTGGGTGGTTTGTCTTTTGCATCGCTGTTGCCACTGCTGAAGCCTCACTGCGCTCACATCCACGTGTTGATCTTCATAAATGCTCTGTTCAGTGCGGAGGAGTTCAGTGACAGGCCCTGTGCTCCGTGTGCACCTCCACGTCAGGTCGCTGTGCTGTCATCCTGGCCTCTGCTG
>NW_011249019.1:0-400 GCF_000146605.3 Meleagris gallopavo
GGTACTATAAAGGAAGGGAAGAAGATTGCTCCCCCATATCAGAAGATTCCAGGTGCAGAGGAAAAAGCATCACCAAGGAGGGACCTCCAGAAGGAGATCCTTCCCCAGCTGCAGTCAGCCCTTGCATGAGCTCTGAGAGAGGTGCAGCCAGGCTCCAGCCCTTCCGTCACACAGCTGAATTGCCTTCACCTGTGCTCCCAGGGCTGAGCAGCTCCTTTCTGCAGGTGCTCAACCAGTGCTTCAGGCTGGGACTCAACAGATCCCATGCATATGTGAAAGTATTTTTTTGTTTTTTTTTTCTTTTTCTCTTAGGGTAGTATTTGAAAAAGTCCAAGAGGTTCTCTGCCCTTGCTCCTGCCCTTTGTTCCTGCCTCCACCTGCCACCAGCGTGCAGCCAGGA
>NW_011249020.1:0-436 GCF_000146605.3 Meleagris gallopavo
TTGCTGATAATAGACCATCCGACGTATTATGTAAAAGCTTTCCCAGTAGCCAGAGCCACTGCCCAAACAGTGGTAAAAATATGATTTGAAAACATCATCCCCAGATA
This sequence comes from Meleagris gallopavo, assembly GCF_000146605.3. NCBI lineage: Eukaryota > Metazoa > Chordata > Aves > Galliformes > Phasianidae > Meleagris > Meleagris gallopavo. The sequence goes on from NW_011249020.1 coordinate 108, forward strand.
TGGGAACATTGAGGTAATAGATTCAGACAGAGGACCTCATTTTATTTCCAGAACAGTGAAGGAGGCTTTAGAACCACTCGGAGTTAAGTGGGGAATTCCACACTCCGTGGCACCCCCAAAGCTCGGGGAAAGTAGAGAGGATGAACGGAGAAATCAAGAAACAACTTACTAAATTAGTGATAGAAACTAAGATGTCCCGGATTAAATGTTTACCACTGGCACTATTAAATTTAAGGACCCAACCTAGGACAGATACAGGCATTTCTCCTTTTGAAATGTTATGTGGGATGCCATAGGACTTAGAATTAGCAGTAGAACATCCAAAGATT
>NW_011249021.1:0-465 GCF_000146605.3 Meleagris gallopavo
ACAAAGACCACGACTCCGAGAAATTCCTCCCAGTTCCTCCCAATTACACTCCATTACATTCCTCATCATGACACTTACTCCCAGACTTTTGGACTTTTACTGCGGAAAGACCATTTCGATCCAGAATATATGCCATTGGCCCTCACAAACACCGATTGCCTCACAAAGATGTGGCACGTCCCACCAGAAAGACCATTTCTAGCCCCCAAAAGATGGCATTTACTCCCAGAAACACCAGCTTTCTCACACATTCCTCACCTTTTCCCCCCCACATAAGACCTTTTCACCCAGAAATGACAGTTCTCTTAGGAATACCTCCCAATTCCCCCTAATCTGCTACACTACACTCCGCACTATGACACTTTCTCCCCAAACTAGGACACTTTCTCCCAGAAAGGACGCTTTTTCCCCCCCAAAGTACACCGTTGGCTTCCAAAAGACACATTCTCCCAACAAATACCACCC
>NW_011249022.1:0-389 GCF_000146605.3 Meleagris gallopavo
ACATAACATTTACCACTGCGAGATCGTGGCAAGGTGATATAATCAACCTGCCATGCCTCTCCGTATTTATACTTTAGCCATCGCCCTTCCCCCCAGTGTGGTTTCATCCTTTTGGCTTGTTTGATTATGGCACATGTTTCACAATCATGAATAACCTGTGCAATAGCGTCCATAGTTAAGTCCACCCCTCGGTCTCTAGCCCATTTATGTGTCGCATCTCTCCCTTGGTGACCCGAGGTCTCATGGGCCCATCGAGCTAAAAATAATTCACCCTTGTTCTGCCAGTCCAGGTCTATTTGGGCCACCTCAATTCTGGCAGCTTGGTCTACCTGATGGTTATTTTGCTGTTCTTCTGTAGCCCGATCTTGGGCACATGAGCATCCACATGG
>NW_011249023.1:0-426 GCF_000146605.3 Meleagris gallopavo
ACATGGCTGCGACGCAGAGTAGGTGAAGGAAGGCTTGTTCTTCCTCTACACTATAATTAGGAAATGTTGTGAAATCTAAAACGAGTACAAAAAGATGTACCCTACAGGATTTGCAAACTTCTTGTTAAGTCAGTATGCTTTGAGACTAGTAGAAACAAATTATGACAATATTTCCCCAAGTATTCTTTACCCTTTTTCATAGAGCTTCCCGTATAGCTGGCTACAGACGGAACTGATTCAAGCAAGCTACGCAGGACTGAGTCACAGTTTGAACTGATCAAAAGCTGACTTCGCAAGAGAATGATGCAATATCTCACCATTCCCATTCCCTAAAGAAAACGTGGTCCGACTGCTCAGCATCTGCAACTTCTGTCCCTTTGGGAAACCCCACCAGTTCAGTTTCTTGGAGGTAAAAATCCATGATGG
>NW_011249024.1:0-451 GCF_000146605.3 Meleagris gallopavo
GGAGAAGGGAGGTATATCTTGGGGAGAATGTGTTCTTTTGGAAGCCAACGGTGTACTTTGGGGGGAAAAGCGGCCTTTCTGGGAGAAAGCGTCCTAGTTTGGGGAGAAAGTGTCATAGTGCGGAGTGTGGTGTAGCAGATTAGGGGGAATTGGGAGGTATTCCTAAGAGAACTGTCATTTCTGGGTGAAAAGGTCTTATGTGGGGGAAAAAAGTGAGGAATGTGTGAGAAAGCTGGTGTTTCTGGGAGTAAATGCCATCTTTTGGGGGCTAGAAATGGTCTTTCTGGTGGGATGTGCCACATCTTTGTGAGGCAATTGGTGTTTGTGAGGGCCAATGGCATATATTCTGGATCGAAATGGTCTTTCCGCAGTAAAATGCCAAAAGTCTGGGATAAGTGTCATGATGAGGAATGTAATGGAGTGTAATTGGGAGGAACTGGGGAGGAATTTC
>NW_011249025.1:0-432 GCF_000146605.3 Meleagris gallopavo
CCCCATTCCAAGGACCAATACTCCCCCACACGCTCAAGTGAAGGAAGCAGCTTCCAGGTCCAAATACCTACCAGCCCTTAAGTACGTTCAGGGTTCCCTGCTAAAAAACAGAGAGAGCAGCTCCACAATGGAGGAAGAAAAAAAAAAAATAACAACTCAACTCCATCACCAAAGAACAAGGCATACTCCAAAGGAAGCACTCCCCAGGTTCACATGCTGCCCCTACTCTTCCCAGCCCTTAAATGGGATCAGGGAGGGGTGGAGCCTGGCTCTGCCCCACTCCACAGCCAAACTGCCCCCAGCTGTGCTCGCAGGGCTGCACCCCGCCCAGGTCGCGGGTTCCACAAAAACAGGAGGGCAAAGGGGAATGCCCAGGCAAAGGCAAGGGCCAAGAGAACATGGAAGGAAATGCCAAGGATGACGGCCAGACAA
>NW_011249026.1:0-404 GCF_000146605.3 Meleagris gallopavo
TTGTACGTTTCGATGGATACAGGAAGGCAATATTTCTTGAAGCTGTCATACCTGTCTCATCTCATGCCAGGCTTTCCTTACGCTGCTCTCTACTTTTGTCCAGTTTCTCACTACTAACAAAAGCCATGCTTAAGAAAGAAGAAACCCATAACAGGAAATATCTAAAGGTTATTAAGACACCGTTCCTGATTTATGATACCTATTACACTGATGGAACTGTGCCTCATGGTTGTACGGTCAGGCGGAGGCGGAGCTGGGAGGTGTTCCTACGGGAGCACGAGGGGCTGGCACAGGTGCTGAAGGCCACTGAGGTGCAGCTGGAGCTGGCGGAGCGGCAGGGGGAGGCGGCAGCAGCCGAGGCAGAGGCAGCCCAGAAGGCGGCAGAGGCACGGCTGGAGGAGCAG
>NW_011249027.1:0-363 GCF_000146605.3 Meleagris gallopavo
CTGCCAGTCAGCCAGTTCTCAACCCACCTCACTGTCCACTCGTCTATCCCACACTTCCTCAGCTTTGTTATAAGGATGTCATGGGAGACAGTATCAAATGCCTTTCTAAAATCAAGGTAGATTACAATCTACCGCTCTTCCCCCATCCACCCAGCATGTGACAGCATCATAGAAGGCCACCAAGTTGATCAAGCACGACCTCCCCTTGGTGAACCCCATGCTGACTACTCCTGATAACCTCCTTTTCTCCCAGCTGTCTGGAGATGGTATCAAGCACAAGCTGTTCCATCACCTTTCCAGGGACAGAGGTGAGGCTGACAGGCCTATAACTTACCCGGATCTTCCTTCTTGCCCTTTTTGAAG
>NW_011249028.1:0-424 GCF_000146605.3 Meleagris gallopavo
AATTAGTGATATATGCTTAGCTAGCAAAAATCTATGTTTATCCATTATCCGTATGTTTAGTTGATCATTGGGAAGATTGTGAGTCTGAAATTCTCAGCCAATGAGGAACCAGGAGAGAAAGAGATAAACATCAAATAATAGGTCATAAAAGACATAACACTGTTTTCTGCGTGTGCTTCTGCTTGCGGGACCCCCGCTGTTGCATTTGCTAATAAAACCTGCTTTATCAGAGATACTGTCCTGATAAATTATTTGGATATTTCCTAACACTACTGTAGGTACCCACCACTTCAGGACAATCACGCTTAACTGTGCTCATCAGTAAGAAGAATACTGGCATTGTTTTTTTTCTAGTCATAATCCATTTCCAAAGCAGTAGCAAAATTTACCACAACTGGCAATGATACTCATCTAGCACTTATTC
>NW_011249029.1:0-328 GCF_000146605.3 Meleagris gallopavo
CAAAGTAATAGCAAAAGCAGGCTGAACGCCAAAAGAAAAGGCCTCATCAAAAGGTCAAAGCCCAAACAGAAGGCCACAGAGAACACCAGAACAGAGACTAAAGAGAACATGCAAAGGAGGCCAAAATGGAGAGCAAGGTCCATGAGAACGCTGCATGGAAGGCCAATGCAGAAGTTCAAAGGCAAAGACCAAAGAGAACACAGCACAGAAGGCCAAAACCAAAGGCCAAAAGAATACTGTAAGGGATGCCAAAACAAGAGGCCGAAGGGAGGGGGGCAAAGAAGGCCGGGAACAATGGCGAAAGCAAACATTGAAGGGAACGCCAAAA
>NW_011249030.1:0-487 GCF_000146605.3 Meleagris gallopavo
CACCCCCGCCCCGTGGGAACAATGTGGTCTGTGGGGTGGACCCTGCGTGACGGTGACACTTGAGTGACGGTGACACCTGGTGACAGTGACACCCAATATCGCCCACTGAAGGTGACAATACTTGCTAGCCTCCTTGCAAGCACGTATTCAAATCCTTTAGTGCTCTTGGCCACGTTGCTTTTGAACCTGGCCAGACCAAACTCCTGGACTGCCCGTGAGACGCCAAAGAGGCTGGAGGAGACCACGGTGACACCAGCGACCCCACGTCACACCCATGCAGACCCCACATGTCCCCCGACTGTCCCCCAGCCCCCCCTCCCTGTCGCCCCCTCCTCGTCACCTCTTCAATGACGGTGGCACCGCGCTGCGGTTGTGCCACCATGGCAGGGGGGACGCGTGGGACAGTCATGGACAGGCAGGGTGACAGCGTCACCCGGCTCCCAGGAGCCTGCAGGACGCTGATGGGGCTCGTCGAGGTAGACGGGTT
>NW_011249031.1:0-412 GCF_000146605.3 Meleagris gallopavo
ACCAATGGAGAAGCCAAAAATTCCCCCCATTGGGCATCTCCACTCCAAAAGGCCATCGGCAAAGAACTGTAGGAGAGAAAAGAGCGGGATCTCGTGAGGCCAGCAAGGAAGGGAACGTCCCTGGCAGGAGCCCTAGCCCTTGAGGGAACTCACCAAGCAGAATTCGTGGGCACAGAGCCCACCGTTGGCAAATGTCCGCCCGCAGATGTCCGGGTTGACCTGTGCCCGGCGGCACAGCACGCACACTGGAGAGGAAGGAGAGAGCAACCGTGAGCAGTGGTGAGCACCTGGCGGAGTCAGGGCTGGAGGGGGTGGAGGGCGATTGCAGAGGCCCAGCAGCACCAGCGGGCAGCCAGAGCCCAAGCTCGCCCCCTGGCCAAGGAGCAGAGGGGCCCTGCCTGCCCGCGGCGCT
>NW_011249032.1:0-399 GCF_000146605.3 Meleagris gallopavo
TTGATTCCACGAAATTCCTCAATAGAGCTGCACTAATTTGGATTAAGCTGGAGCTCGAGATGAGAGCAGACTGACTATTCCTGTTGGGACACCCATCTAGGAGAAATGGTGTGGGGGAAGAAATAAAGTAAAAAAAAAGAAGAAAAGAGAAAACCACTTATTTGGATTCAATTAATGCATTCTCAAAATGGAAAGAATCAATTTGAAAGGAGGCGACTTTAAAACTGGAATTAGAATATCCACACTCCTTATTATGAGGCATTTCTACAAAAACCATTAATGAGAAATAGTTTCTCATAGTGGCAAAGCTTAGCAAAGGTCTGTAGGGAAAAGTCAGTCATACAAATCAAAAGTCAGAAATTCAAATGATCAATAATGCAGCAGCCAGTTTTAGCCTGC
>NW_011249033.1:0-403 GCF_000146605.3 Meleagris gallopavo
TCCTCAGTCTAGGATTATACCAGAGTTTTCTATGTGATCCTACTGTAGATAATAATAATTAAACAAAAAGAAGAAAAACAACAACCAGATGATAACTTTTTCCTTGAACATCAAAACCTTAAGCCTGCAAGAAACCTCTGGCTAAACTCTGTTGTCTTCAAAGTGGCGAATGTGATTAAGGGACCAACCTCCAACATTTGCAAGTGAAAAGCTTTTACTGCCATCCGGTTTGGGGTGGTGAAAAGGGTCTAATCCAAAGAACAGATCTTCTCCCTGTAAGATTTAGTGATATCCCAGGGCTGCTGACCTGCAAATGCCTCCTATTTCCCTCTCTCTGTTGTAAATTCCCCTTAAACTTTTTTAGTTAGGTTTCCCTAGCTACAGATCCTAGATTTGAAAGGGG
>NW_011249034.1:0-428 GCF_000146605.3 Meleagris gallopavo
TCACAAATGAGTGGCATTTTCCAACCAACTATGCTACTCTCTCCCAGAAAGAGCACTTTTCTGACAAGTACCTTCCCTTTTCTCTCAAAAATACTGCTAGACACTCCTCAACAGGACATTTTCTCCCATCTACACCCCGTTTTCTCCCCAAAGGACCCCTTTTCACACAAAAATACCACACTTGCCTTCCAAGAGAAGTCAGTCTTTCCCACTATTGCCCACTTTTCTCCCACGTACTTGTCATTTTCTCCCAGAAATACCACATTTCACTTGGAAATGGGGCCTGTGCTTCCAAAAAGATGGTATTTTCTCCCAGGCATACCTGTTTTCTCAAACTACCGCACGTTTTCTCCCAAAAAGCTAGATGACAAGACCAAATAGGACACTTGCAACCAAGAATAGGACATCTTCTCCCATAATACCACTTG
>NW_011249035.1:0-334 GCF_000146605.3 Meleagris gallopavo
AGAAAAGAGAAAAAGAAACCTACAAAGAATTAGAAACTGAAAGGAAAGCACAGAAAACTAATTTGAAAGAGAAGAAAAGACAAAGATCACTTTTAGAAAGGACAGAAATAAAGCAAAGCCACGGACTGGAAAGGAAAGAACCCAGATAAAGGAAATCAATAGAAAGCAAAGTAAAGGAGCAGGAAAGAAAGCAAAAGGGAAAGGGTAAAAAAAGAACAACAAATTTTAGTTAAACAAAACAAAGAAATAACAAAGAAAAAGCACAGAGAGAGAATGCAGTATCATGGCAAACCTAAGGATTCAAACACAGAAAGTGAAAAAAAATCTAAAACAA
>NW_011249036.1:0-378 GCF_000146605.3 Meleagris gallopavo
TTGCTATATACTATGCAGAACATAAATACCAGAGATACATAACTAGTTCATTACTGCTTCTCTCTAAAAGCCAGCACAGAAGCTTCAGGATTAACATAAGGGAAAAGCAGCCATATAAACATCTGGTATAATTGAACTTTCAGCAATCTGTTACTCAGGGACTTTCTTAGGCATGGGAAAAGATCTTTGAGTTTGATATCTCTTGATGTTTTCTCTTGTCATCTAAACTGCTATTTGGTTGTGTGTTTCATACTTTAATATTAATTTATTAGTTAATTTTGTTTTGTTTTTTGTTTTAAATTCTTTATTGTTAGTGTTTTTAGTAAAGTCTTGCATACTGCTCACAGGTATCATCAAGCTTATTTGCAGCAGTGAAAA
>NW_011249037.1:0-358 GCF_000146605.3 Meleagris gallopavo
GGAACTACCAGCATGTCAGTCTCACCTCTGGGCTGGTCACGGATCATGGAGCAGATCATCCTGGAAGTGACTCTCAAGCACACATTCCAGTGCGTCACCACCCTGTGCGTGAAAAGCTGCCTACTAATAACCAACCTAAACCTCCCCTGTCTCACTTGAAAACCATTTCCCCTTGTCCTATCGCTATCCACCTTCCTAAACAGCCCGTTGCCCCCCTCCTGCTTATGCGCTCCCTTCGAGTCTTGGAAGGCTGTCATGAGCTATCTCCAGAGCTTTTCTCTTTCTCCCACACAAACAATCCCAGTTTCCCCTCAACATTTTCTTTCTAAGAGAGTGCTCCAGCCCTCTGATCATCTTC
>NW_011249038.1:0-333 GCF_000146605.3 Meleagris gallopavo
AACTCTTTCTAAGGATAAGTCGCAGAGAACAGATGCACGATGTTCTGCTTCTTCAAACCAATGGCTCTTTTGAAGATCTGACGCAGAAACAACAGTCCGTTCGCACAAGGCCCCGGGGCCGGCGCAGGGCTCTGTGGCTGTGCTTCAGACCCGAAGCCGGTGCCGGCCTCTGGTGCTGCGGCTTTAGGCCCCGCAGCCGGCGTCAGCCTTTCGGGCTGCGGATTGAAGTCCCGGGGACAGCGTCCGGCTTCTCTGGCTTCGGCTTTAGGCCACAGCAGCGGCGCCGGCCTCTCCGGCTGTGGCTTTGTCTGTAGGCCCTCGGCCTGGTGCCGG
>NW_011249039.1:0-378 GCF_000146605.3 Meleagris gallopavo
TTCCGTGGCACTTTTTACTCATTCTTAATGCATAGATGGGAAGGTTCAGCATAGGTGTGATGAAAGCATCAAACAGTGCCATGTCTTGTTTTGGGGGGAACAATTCACGTATGTGTGAGAGAAGTGTGTTTCTTGGAGCAAATGGGCGGAAAAGGTCATGTATTTGCGAGAAAGCTGGTGTTTCTGGGAGCAAATGCCATCTTGTTAGGAAAGAAAAGGTATTTTGCGGGCGAATGAGTGGCCTAGTTCTTAGCAAAGTGGTAAATCTGGGAGCAAAAGTGATAGGTTTTGGGTGGAAGATCAGATATTTGTGGGACTCAAGTAGTGTTGGTGGATGAAATGTCACGCGTTTGCGAGAGGAGTGGTATTTGTGGGAGC
>NW_011249040.1:0-322 GCF_000146605.3 Meleagris gallopavo
TCAGTTTACCTTCTTATAGGTTCTATCCACTTATCTTATTTCAAGGAAAAAAAATTATCAAGATGGTCATAATAAGACCATCTTCATATTTGAATATAGTGTATTTTCTCACATGATTCACAACAGGTAGCAGAACAAATGCTATATCCAGATTGCATTTGTCTTTAATTGCAAAGAATTTGCCATTTGAAAATATTTTATTTTAATAAAACTATATTTCAATATGAATGATAGAAACTTGTGAAGTAATCTTCATAAAATTGTGAGTAAAGACTGAATCTGTTGCAATCCATTTAAGAGTGCCTGCTCAGAATCAGTTTCT
>NW_011249041.1:0-356 GCF_000146605.3 Meleagris gallopavo
GCCTTCGCTCTCAGGGCTAGAACGCGGCATTCGCGATGTAGCGCTACACCGATTTCTCAGCGGCTTTAAACTGGAACTTTAGCCGCCATGTGCAGTGGCAGAATCCCACACGCTGTGCTGCGTCCGAAGTGCATTGCACTTGTTGTAGTCTGGCAGTACGTTTCCGTGCGCGTTTCCGTGTGATGACCTCTACCTTACAATCACCAATATCACTTAAATCAGCAATATCACATTACCGTCAGAAGTACCATTCTAATTCGAAAAATTAGACCTTTTCAGCTAGAAAACACTTCCCTGCAGAAGATCTGTCATTACACCTCGCAAATATCAGCCTTCTCCCTACGGAGACATTTTCT
>NW_011249042.1:0-419 GCF_000146605.3 Meleagris gallopavo
GACCTTGTGGTCCATCCTCCCATCTAACTGGGGAGGTACCTGTGCACTTGTTCACCTGGCAATACCGTTCACTCTGGCATTCGAGAAGGATCTATCACACATTCACAAAAGGGACAGAAGGAGCTTAGGAATCCCATTCGATGATGATACAATAAGTATAGACTCAATTGGGGTGCCCAGAGGGGTCCCTGATGAATTTAAGGCTAGAAATCAAATTGCTGCAGGATGTGAGTCTCTTTTCTGGTGGGTGACAGTTAACAAAACTGTGGATTGGATAAACTATATCTATTACAATCAGCAGAGATTTTATAAACTATACAAGGGAGGCAATAAAGGGAATTGCAGAACAATTGGATGCTACAAGCAGGATGGCCTGGGAGAATAGGATCGCCTTAGAGTTGATATTAGCAGAAAAAGGG
>NW_011249043.1:0-448 GCF_000146605.3 Meleagris gallopavo
CAGCCACACACTGTTGGCCCCATTGTCCCAACATCGAAGTAACCAAGTGGCAATAGGCTCATTTGGGTGACGTGAAAAGTCTTTTCTCAGACTTCGAATTTCATTCATTTTCAGAGATCGATCAACAATAGTAACGATATCTTGCTCACCTCTTACTCTTTCGGGACTTCTTGTTGCCCTCATTGGCGCCGGTGACCGTGGTCTTACTGAGGGCCCCTCCCCTGGACTTAGTGGTGCTTCTTGTGGATCTTGGAGCCACTCCTCTGGACCTCTCTCCTCTTCTTTCTTCTCTTCTAACTGAGTCGAGATTCGTTTCATTTTCCGTCCTCTTACAGGGGCAAGTGACATCAATTGTGGTGCTTTCTTGTAGTTGATCAGGTTGGTCAGTTCCAATGCTCTCATCCTCCAGTTCAGCTCGGAGCCTGTCTCGTTCGATTATGAGAGTATC
>NW_011249044.1:0-362 GCF_000146605.3 Meleagris gallopavo
TGTGGTATTTCTGGGAGAAAATGACAAGTACGTGGGAGAAAAGTGGACAATTGTGGGAAAGACTGACTTCTCTTGGAGGGCAAGTGTGGCATTTTTGGTGTGAAAAGGGGTCCTTTTGGGGGAGAAAACGGGGTGTAGATGGGAGGAAAATGTCCTCTTGAGGAGTGTCTAGCAGTATTTTTGAGAGAAAAGGGAAGGTACTTGTCAGAAAAAGTGCTCTTTTCTGGGAGAGAGTAGCATAGTTGGTTGGAAAATGCACCCATTTGTGAGAAAGCTGCTTTGTTTCCGGGAGAAATAGCATTCTTTGGGAGAGATGTCTCTTTGGATGGAAAAGTAGTAGTTGTGGGAGAAGCTGTCCAATG
>NW_011249045.1:0-404 GCF_000146605.3 Meleagris gallopavo
ATAAAAAGACAAAACAAAACAAGGAATGAAAACGAAGCAAAGCCAAGCGAGGATGAGAAATACAAGAGGAAAGCCAATGAATTCAATACACTAGCATGGCAAAGCAAAGAATCCTAGCAAAGTAAAGAGAGAACAAAGCTCACCAGTGCTTAACAATGGAAAGAAAGAACCAAAATTTAACAGCAATGCAAGGCCAGCATACTAACAATAACCAAAGAGCAAACCAAAGCCAGGAAAACCAGCAAAAGGAAAGAACGAGTATAGTAAAAAAAAATCCAAGGAGAGCAAAGCAAAAATCAACTTGAAAATCCTCACAAACAGAGGGGAATACGCTCAGGAAAGGAAAAAGCAGTTCCAAGAATAGAAACAAAAGGGAAAATTAAAACAACAACTAGGAAAAAAAA
>NW_011249046.1:0-321 GCF_000146605.3 Meleagris gallopavo
GAGAGTCTCCTGGTCGAGAGAAACAGCCTCCAATCTGAGAGAGATGCCCCTCCACCCATCATGCTACTGATGCCACTTGGAGTAAGTGGATTGCGCTGATTACGCAGCGAGCGCGGATGGGGAATCTCAACTGTCCAGGAATCCTAGAGGTGATCATGGACTGGCCTGAAGGCAAAAAGTTTGGAACACCGCCAGCAGAAGAGATATCACGTGCTAAAGAGGCCCCACCATATAATGAACTACCCGAAAATGAGAAGACATATGCCCTATTCACAGATGGATCGTGTTGTAATTGTGGGGAAACACCGCAGATGGAAAGCC
>NW_011249047.1:0-441 GCF_000146605.3 Meleagris gallopavo
AAAGGGAAATGCTCCTGCACTGAAAACTGTTAAAAAAAAAACAACAAACAAGCCTGATACTCTCCAGTACGTCAAGTTAATCTATGATTACTGTAGAATTATGAACACAACCTATTTAATTATATAGAATCTTCTGATGAAACATCAAATGCAAGTTTTTCTTCAGTTTCTGCTTTCTTCCCTTCCTCCTCTAGTGCCTTCCATGTGAAAGGATATTGGTGAAGGACACTTGGTAGGCAACCTCTGAGATCCCAAGTAACATGACTTTGGGTGACATTACACTCCAGTCTTTAAGCAGCTATGCTAATGTAGATATTGTTTTGCTAAAGTACATTTCTCATTTCCCCAGAAATTTATTTTTTTTTTAAAGTAGGTAAGTTTCTTCTGTCAGATGAAGAAATACACACACACACACACACACACACACACAACAACACAGTA
>NW_011249048.1:0-325 GCF_000146605.3 Meleagris gallopavo
CAATGGGGCCAACAGTGTGGTGGCTGGATAGTAGAGAAGCTCGCCAACTGGGTGGCGTTGCTAGGGACTCAGCCATTGACAGAGGTATTAGTACATGCCAGAACCAGGCCTTTACCCTCTGGAAGCGGATGTTGTTAGCTGTAAAAGAAAGATATCCCTTCAAAGATGATCTGATGCCTGAGAAAAAGAATGGGCTGATATGGAAGAAGGCATCTGTTATTTAAGAGAATATGCTGTGGTGGAAATGCTACATAGCCCCGATTTCATTCCTGACGAGCCAGACCAAGAGCATGATCCCGAGAGAGTCAGGTGTACACCAAACATG
>NW_011249049.1:0-381 GCF_000146605.3 Meleagris gallopavo
TAGTATCATGACAAGAAGTACTGTTAACCTAAATAGAACAAACATGTGTTTGGTCTGCAGCCCAACTTTCTGCAACCTGGAAATAAATCCCGGAGGGACCCATTCTGTGTTAATCTCTCACTGCCTTGAAAGAGATCTTCAACTTTAATGTATTCTGATACATTGATTTTGAAAGACCACTAAGATTTGTACAACAGATGCTTTTAGAGTGCTCATGGTTATACCTTTGGCTAACAGAGAATCAATAGTCGGGCAACTTTTGCATGCCAGATAGAACTATGGGCATTATTATTTACAGACCCTCGAGAACCAACAATCTGCAGAAAGAGAGAGATAAAAACATAGGTGGTGGCGAATGCGATAGGCAGTGCGAGCAGGGCG
>NW_011249050.1:0-323 GCF_000146605.3 Meleagris gallopavo
GTGCCCTTGACTCTAGGACAGAAGCAAACCTGCAAACTAGAGTGGATGTTTCCTGAACACTGATCGTTAGTGTCAGAAGAACGGCCACAGAATAAAGGCCACATTGCCAGAGGAGGGGGGAAAGCACCTGTCGTTTGTGGGGAGAACATCCAGCCTAAGATGTTCATCTAAGAAGCACAGCGCTGTGTCCTCGAGGAAACTGCACTTCATGTACAACTGCATAGATAGTCAGCAGTTTTTACAATTAGTAGGATTTCAAATTCTGAAGACGAAGGACTGGCAAGGCAGAACTTGATAATGGAGATGTGACACAGTCGGAACAA
>NW_011249051.1:0-403 GCF_000146605.3 Meleagris gallopavo
TGTCCATTGATTTATTACAAAATTCTGAGCTACTGAGGAACGCGGGGAAGATGGGGAAGTTAGCGATAGTAAAGAGAGGAACCCTAGCAAACAGTTCACAAAGTGGGGACAGTCACCACCAGGGATCCAGCAACGTCTTGTTGGTCCGTAGGGAGGCAGCAGGTCGCTCAGCGACGTCTTGTTGACACGCACGGCTGCAGTTCAGTGGAGGAGTTACCCGTTCTTCCTCGGAATTCTTGGGGTTTCTCTCCTCTCCATAACGTCCTTTTGTTTGCCAGGGGTCAGCAGCTGCTTCTGTTTGGTTCAGGGGTGACAGTATTTATGCTTTGTTCGTTGGGGCCACAGCATGTCCACAGTAGATGCCCTTCCCATTGGGAAATCAGCAGCTGATCACGCCACGGTC